>NW_020956654.1:0-4540 GCF_003031625.1 Empidonax traillii | reverse complement strand
TACTCAGTGATTCCTAACCATGAGCTATGATTTAGCTGTGATACCAACTTTACCCAAAATATTAGAGGAGAGAAGCAGTATTTTCTTGTGAAAGAGAAGTGAAGTTTAATTTAATGGCAGTACATTTAAATTAACATTTCTCATTTAGGTGCCAAACTCAATTGTAAAGATTCATTTTCTAGTGCTGGGAAGAATCAGTGTTTTTCTCTTCTGTACATAATATCCACTGTAACAAAATATTTGTTATGATGGGTTTATATTCTCATATTATATAATGTCATACCCCACTCTAGTGGGTTGACCCTGGCCAGATGTCAGGTATCCATAAAGCCACTCTCTCACTCTTCCTCTGTAACTAGACAGAGGAGAGAGAAAAAAACAAGCTAAGGATTCATGAGTTGAGGTAACAGCTAGGAGAGAGGTCAGTCATTGATTACCCTCATTGGCAAAACAGACTCAAAGTGGGGATATTACTTAAATTTATTACTAAGAGCCAAAGAGTGAGAAATAAAACAGTCTTAAGAAACACCTTCCCCCCATCCCTCCTTCCATGTTTTCCCTCCTCCCCCCCAGTGGTGCAGGGGAATGGGGAATGGGGGACTCCCCTGCTCCTCAGGGAGACGAGTCCTTTCTCTAATCCTGTGGGGTCCCTTGCACGGGCGACAGTCCCTGATGGAGCTCTCCAGTGTGAGTCCATCCCTCAGGGAACAATTCTTCCCAAACTGCTGTCCTGTGGGTCACTTCTCCATGGGGTGCAGTCCTTTATGAATGAGCTGTACTAGTGTGGGTCTCCCACAGGGTCACGAGTCCTACCTGGGAAAAACCTGCTCCAGCATGGGCTTCTGTCTCCAAAGGCTGCAGGTCCCTGGCAGGACCCCCTTCCATCTTGGACCTCCCATGGGGCCACAGCCTCCTTCATGCATCCACCTGCTCCTGCATGGGCTCCTCCATGGACTGCAGGTGGGTCTCTGCACCCCGATGGTCCCCCATGGGCTGCAGGGGCACAGCTGCCCCACCATGGTCTGCACCACGGGCTGCAGGGCCTCAGCTCCAGTGCCTGGAGCACCTCCTGCCCCTCCTTCTGCACTGACCTCGGTGTCTACCTTGTCCCATACTGTCACTCTGTACTTCTCTGGCTGGAATTCCTTCTGGACAACATCCTTCTGTTCTTAAATATGTTATCTCAGAGGTGTTACTATCACTCCTGATTGGCTTGGCCTTGGCCAGCAGCAGGAAGTCTGTCCTGGAGCATTGGATCCACAGAACAGGGGAACCTTCTAGGAGTTTCTCCTGTAGCCACTCCTGTAGCCACCCCTGCTACCAAAACCCAGCCACAGAAACGCACATTGATTTTCCAATAAATGGGAAATATCACAAACCTCAGGAATAGACCCACTCTATAGTGGATATCCTGGATAGTCTACATGTTATTTATAAATGTATTTTTCCATTTCAGAACTGTATTTTTCTATATCATTAGCAGGTTGTGTTATTCATAGGTATTATCTGGATTTTCTTTATATGCTCAGGTTTCAAATTTAAATCCAACATAGTTTGATGTAATTTTATTTTTTTTCTCAGTGAATGTAATTTTCCCTTTTGTCTGAAAGCATTTAATTATAGAATACTTCAAACATTATCTAATGGTAATATTTGCCTTTTCCTACTAGAACTAGAATTCCTGAGATAGTTATGACCCAGTTGCTCTGGTTAAACTAGTCATTTAAGTTTCACCTATGGGGGGATTGCTGTTAGTGTTACACGCTTCTACAGCAAAGGTGGCTTAAAAAGCTCTCCCCAGGGCAGTTTGTACTATTTGGAAAAAGACTGATCCTCTCCCTTAGTGGGTCTGGTGCCATATAAACTAGATTCAGAAATGGTCCAGTGGAACTGAATTAAAAACAAAACAAAACAAAACAAAACACAAGTGAGGAGGTTTTGTTTGCCCTTTAGAATAAAGAAGTGTGGAAGGACACATGATATGTCTTAAAATATGTAAAATGGAACTTCATAAATGAAGGAAACAATTAATTATCCACTGCTATAGTTCTTAGAATAAGATTATTATTAATAAACTTGAATTGCAGTAAGAGTGATTTAGGTTGCATCTTATGTGAAAACTTTAAACTGAGAGAAGATGATGCACATGTTGTTCTGTGGAGACTGCAGAAAGAGATTCCACCTCTGAATTTTTCAAACAATCAGTTCAGACAGTCACCTAACAAAGAAAGTTTGGATTCTGGAGAAACAGGCCTTTTGCAGAGACTTGGATTAATTTTTTTTCTCTTTCTCTCCTCCTTTATGATTTCCCAAGGATTCTGACACTATAGTAGGGATTATTGTCATGCACAGAATTAGTCTTCAGCTTTCTACCATTTAATTTTTGAAGTTTTAAGTTTTGAAGAAAGCCATGTCTATTCAATATATTAACCTTAAAAATAATTGTATATCAATCTAATTGATTTATTTGGATATCCTCTGTATTGATATACAGTTACACCAAGACAAAAGGTATAGCTTTATATAAAAGACATAAGGCAGAATATACAATTTTGACACTGAAAGATCTCATACTCAAAACTTCTCCTTTGTTTTCAGTATGTTTCTCTTCCTTTGTACTTATAATGCTTTATTTGAGTCTTTATTGAAAGCTCAGAATGAAAATTTCTTTGCTCTTGTAGTTTGGGGGGAAAAAAAAAGAGTTGTGCTGGTTGTCCACTTTTTCACCAAGATGAAATATCATGAAGTATAAACTATACTTTACAGGATTAATTTGAAAAAACCTCCCACACCTCTGAAGTATTTTGATATGATAATTGCTGTTGGGCTCAATAGTGTTGTCAAAAAAGTAAAATTTGCAAATGGAAGCAAAATGATCTCTAAGATGCTAAGTAAAATAATTTGAATTAATATCCTGTATTAAAAAACATAGTAATTTCCTATCTTTTACACATATTCTGGAAAAAGAAAATACTTGGAACACAAAAATAAGAAGAACATTGTCAACTTTCTCACAGTGCTGCTGTGGTTTAAGATCAGAAATACCTCCATTGTGTCTTAGAGACCACAAAACATTTTGTCAGAGATGACAGTTAAACTCAGGATTGTTTGTGTCAGGATGACAAATTTACCCTCTATCTTTCAGAAATTATGTTTTGTCTAGTACAGCTCCTACATAAAATATTAAAACATATTATTTGCTCTAATTTAATAATAGTTTATTCAATAAAAGATCTTGTCAAATGTTGGGAAAATGGTTTTCCTTTCCAAAATATTCCCCTACCCTGAGCCACGTTTAAAAGCCTGAAGCAACTTTGCTTTTGAAGTTTACAAATTATACATTACCACTGCTTGTTTGCTAGGGTATCACAGGGACTACTTTAGAATAAAACAGACTATTTCTTCCCTCTGCTGGGTATAGACCACTCTAAGAGTTAACATTGCTTCATATATCTCCCTCCCTAGTGTAAGAAGGAGAAGGAGTGTGATACAGAGGAATTTTTTCTGGGTAAAACAAATACAAAATTTTCCAAATACAACTCATACTAAATTATGTTTTGTGAGAACTGGTCAACTGGCCAGTATTAACACTGTATTGGAGACAGCCCTTGTCAATGTGTGGATATTGTTCTCTTGCTTGCTTGGTTTTAATAGTGGAAGGCTGAGGCGTTTTTTGTGTATGTGTGTTTTGTTGTCATTGTTTTTCATTATTGTTGTTTCTATACTCCTCAGTTTTAGCCTGCAGTTCTTTAACTTAATCCACCCACCCACCCACCTGGGTTTGGTGGCAATAGCTACTAGAAAATCTTGAGGTGTTTTAGCATACAGAACATACATCATTAGCAACAAAGACTGATGTGAACATTTACTTTGAGGCTGTGTTGGCTTCCCACTCACTTCAAAGCAGAGTTCAAAGCCCTGATCCTAATAAAAGCACTAATGACAAGACTGCAGAAGCATTCAATGCACTCAGCAAAGGTCAGTTTTTTTTATCATGCTCTATTTCCATTTGGGTGACAGATAAGTGCTTAAATTCTCACTCAGAAAGCTCACTGCTATGCTTAGTGAGCTGTGTAAAATTTGGAGATTAATGCAAGTGGATACTAATGAGTATCTGCCATTTGTTATAGAGTTTGTCTGTGAGCTGAAGCCTTTTGAAAATGGAGTCCTTCTTAAAATTTTATCAGGTGAATTGTCAAGTCCCTTCCAGTCCCACTTTCTATTATTTCTATGGCCTAGTGAAATCTAGTTCAGAAATTAAAATTTGTCTCTAAACAGGTTAGCATCTGCTTGTCTTTATGATTTTTTTGTATAATCTATGAAATGAGAAAAATTCTTGTATCTTACAAAACCAGTATTTTCTGTTTTGCAGGCATGAATCCTTGGAAGTGTAATAATTTCTTGAAATTTATTGTCTATAACATTGTTTTATACCGAATATTTTTCCTCTTCAATATAATCTAAATGTTTTTCACTTTAATATTACAGAATCACAGAATATGCTGAGTTGGAAGGGACTCACAAGGATAGTGGAGGCCAA
>NW_020956653.1:209493-212889 GCF_003031625.1 Empidonax traillii | reverse complement strand
CAAGGGCCATTGCCACAGTGCAAGGCCTGATGGAGCCAAAGGCCCTTGACCACTGAGGCAGCTCACAGAATCCAGGGGCCTTGCTGACACTCCAGGGCGTCACAGAACCAAAGGAGTCCCAGGAAGGTGCTGAACCTCATGGAATCAAGGGGTCATTGTGACAATGTGACACTGTGACCCTGCAGGGCTATGTGGAGACCAAGGGGCCATTGTGACCCTGTGCAACCTCACAGCACCAAGGGCAATTGTGACCCTGCAGGACCTCATGGATTCAAAGGAGTGCTGAGACACTCTGGACCTGATGGAATCATTGTGCAATTGGGACACCACAGAACCTCATGGAATCCTCAGGACCACTGAGACATTTGGGAATCTTCTGGAATCAAGGGACCATGGTCACAAAGCAGGGCCTATGGAACATAAGGGACCACTGTCACACTGTGGAACCTCATGGAATAAAGGAACCTGTGAGACACTGGATTATTGTGATAATTCTTACTCAGAAAAACTCCAGGGTGTGGGTGGGTGGAAAAGGGACAGGTGGAATTTTCCAAAGGAGAGGTGGTGCCCTGTTCCATTGCCCAGCCCTTGGAACCTCCTTGGGCAGCCCTGGAGCTGCTGTCAGTCCCAAGCAGCCTGGGAGCACTGCCCCATCCCACAGCCTGGAACCCCTAACCCAGCCCCACACTGGCTCCAGCACACCAGGAGCTCTGCCCCTCACCCTCCTGGAGCCCCAGAGTGGCCAGTGGGCCACAAGTCTTCCCTGGGGGGTGGGCACAGGGGGCAGAGCAAATCAAAGGAGCCCCGTGCGGCCATCACGTGATTGGACCCTCCATCTGGGCACGGGGAAGCTGCACTGGCGGATGGGAGCTGCCCTTCTCTCTCTTTCCTTACTTCTTCTTATTCCCTCAATCTCTCATAATATTTGAGGAAACTTAAAACTGGATGGGTTGGGTTTTTGCTGACTTGTCTGAGTTGGCCTGTGCTCAGACAATGCTTGGGGGAATGCTCTATTCTGGTTGAATGTTGCCCTTTCACCTTTTGCCAAGCTCCCTTATTTTCTACAATTTACCAGTAAATGTCCTTTGCCTCCTTATCTTTGTGTCCAAATCCTTTGCATCTTGACCCTTTTGCACCCCAAGGCTCTGTGTAAATCATTCTCTTTCAAAGAAAAAATACACACATCTCTGCCTGGGTGTGGGTGTGAATTGACTGTGGTGTGAATTTTGTTATTGTGAATCTATAATTCAGTCAGTGTTGAAAATTTTAGCAAATGCTACTGAATCACGTGATAACAGTTTATTTGGTCATTTATTAGTTTTTACTAATATTTTTTGCCTCCTTATATTTGTGTCCAAATCCTTTGTACCCCTAACCCCCTTTCATTCCAAGGCTCTGTGTAAATCATTCCCTTTCATCATTAAAATATAGTTTTGGGACGAGCACGTTAAAATTTTCCTACTTAGCAATATTAAAAGAACCTCCAATTAGTTGTTTAAAAATATGAAGACAATTAAAGGAAGGAAAATACTTTGTTTTTCTGTATTTTAATGAGCACCACAGCGTATTTAGAGACAAGTCCACCATACTGAGGTCTTAGGAGATTGAAGAAGTTGTTCAAGAAGTCAGAAGGCAAACTCCCAGTCCCTTGAAGCATTGCTGGGCCCCACTGAGGGCAGGCACTGACAAAGCCTCCCCAGGGACTCCTTAGAGCAGATCCTTGCAGACCAGGAGTACAGGGAGACAAAGGAAAGTGGCTTGTGGTGGCCTGAGTGGCAGAGGCAGCTACCAGAGCCAAGGGCACAAAGGCCTGGGTGCCTTTGGGCCTTGCAGCCCTGCCAGAGCCCTTGGTCATCTCTGCTGCAGGCTGTGCTCCCCTGGCCCTGCTGCTCCACACACCCCTCCTGCTTTCCCACTCCCCTCCCAACAGCATTTCTGGGCCCTCCCTGATGTCTCTGCTGTCCCCCAGCTCTGGCTGGTGCCATGTGCACTTGGTCTTCTTGGCTTTGCTGCTGAGCCCCTGTGCCCCAGGACATCCCTGACAGAGCCCAGGCCCTTCTGCTGGGGGTCCCTGCAGAGCTGAGCAGATCCAGGTCCCCTCCCATTGTTCTGCCAACCCCTTGGGTCTGCTCTGGGCCCTGCAGGTCCTTGCCCTGCTCCCAAGGGCTGTGGGGGTGCTTCATGGTCAGGGCTTGGGCTTTAGAGTTCAGGGTGGGGATTAGGCAGAACTTTGGCAGGTTTGTTGTTCTGCTGGCAGGGTCTGGTTCATGATTAGGGGAAGAGTTTTTTAGGCTGCGTCAGGATTAAAGCTTGGCTTTTCATACTGGTAATACAGGTTTGGGATTGGGCTGGGCATTGAACTACAAATAAGAGCCTGGAGTTGTGGGTTTGGGCTTTTTCTGTGTCAGAATTAGAGTTGTGGTTTCCCTTCAGTGGGAAGGGCAGCGCTTTTGCGTAGTTGGGGCTTGAGGTTACAAAGTACATATAGGTCCATCAGGAGTGCTTGCACAGTCAGTGTTTCAGCACCCTCAGCATAACCTGGATCTTTTGTTTACTCCTCAAAATCTTTCCTCTCTGTTGGCCAAGCCCCTCTTTCCTTCCCTAAATATGTTATCCCTTTTTGTCCCAGTTCCTCCCAACCTCCACAACTCTTCCATCAGAATGGGCTCCGCTTTGTCCTGATGCTGTGCAATCTCATGGAATTAAGAGACACTTTGACACTGTAGGGCCCCCTGGAGCCAAAGGAACCCAGGGACAGAGGGTGACCTTCTGAAATAAAGGGGCCATTGTGACACTGCAGGAACACCTGGAACCAGGAGGCCATTGTGGCGCTGCAGGGCCCCATGGAAACAAAGGAACACGGGGACACTGAGATGTGATGGAACCAAGGGGACATTTTGACATCTGGGACCTTATGGAAGAAAAAGAACTCTGAAACCTTTTGGAACTTCCTGGAACCTTGGGGCCATTCTGACACTGAGGAACCTCATGGACTTAAGAGTCAGATGATGGTGCTCCCTGCCACTGACCACCTCCCACAGACGCTCCTGTGTGGACATGGAGGATGCTCAGAGAGACCCTGTCTTGTTCCAGAACTGGGACATGACTTGGGAGGCTGCTTTTATTGGCCTGTGCAAGTTCACTGGTGTTGTAGTATACGAGGACGACCATGAAAATAAAACTGGGAACCTTATGATGATGATTCAATATTCAGCATTTATTGCTCTTCTGTACAACTCAAAAACTACAGCTTCTCACACACACTTGCATATCCAGACACTGAGCACAGTGCCCCTGCATACCTTTCTATCTTTAGCCTCTTATCTCTAAGCTGTTAGCACTTCTCACATACAATTGGTTGTTTCCTTATTGTTTACATTCCTTCTCCCATGGTCA
>NW_020956653.1:201800-208978 GCF_003031625.1 Empidonax traillii | reverse complement strand
TCCAGACACTGAGCACAGTGCCCCTGCATACCTTTCTATCTTTAGCCTCTTATCTCTAAGCTGTTAGCACTTCTCACATACAATTGGTTGTTTCCTTATTGTTTACATTCCTTCTCCCATGGTCAGGACCAGAACCTTTTTCCAAGATCTCTATGGTCCCTATTTTTCTTCAGGGGAAAGGCCTTAGGGTGTCTAGATCAAAATCCTCTTCCTCTACATCCCTCAAAAGGGGCACGGCGGACCCACTGCATACCCCGACAATTCCCCCTTTTTGTATTTGTGCTAGGAAAATTGCCTGGGTCGTCCTTTGCAGGGTCCTTTGCAAACACGACACCAAACATGGCAACATTAATAGCACAACTACAATAATAAACAACACAAGTAACCTCATTTTGATAGTAGACAAAAGCCATCCTGATATTCCCCACCTAGTAAACAGATTATGCAGCCAGTCCCAACCATCATTAACCTGTAATTTTTTGATGCCTGTTTTTAATTTTTGAATGCTAGCATGAATTGATTCACTATGGTCGGACAAATTCATACAGCACATTCCATCAAAATCTTGGCATCCGTGTCCTTGTGCTAACAGTAGAAAGTCTATTGCGGCCCTGTTCGGCAGTGTGGCATGCCTAATACTATCAACATCGGTTAATAAGCTGCTCAAAACAATAGAAGTAGCGTTGGCTTGCTTGCTCAGCCAACATCCTAAATTCATCAGCTTTTTTGAAGCTGCCGCTGCAGCAACACCAGGTACCAATGTTGATGCTGCAATAATTTCGCGTGGTCCCCAATAGGTTACCCAGTCATCACACTGGTTGGTAAATTGATGAATATTACGTTTTTCTCTCCTTTTATTGTAAATCATGGTCAGATTAGGAGTTAGCAGAGTAAGCCTCCCCAAGCTACGTGGTCCACCATTGAGCTTTGATGGAAGGCCACCCCAAGCTCTATCCCCACAGATAAGAAAAACTCTAGAAGGCAAAGCAACAGGCACATTAAAGGATCGTGAAATATGACTAGAAGTGTAATTACACCAAGCAGTGGCATTTCTATATACAGGCAGTGTGGCATTAACATTCTGTCCTTTTCTAGTTGTGTTATAAGTGTAATTAAACATAATGCAAGCATCCATCACTACTGATCCTTAACAATTCTTAATCTTGAGGCTCTTGTGTGACTTGTGTTAAGTGAGAATAAATTCTATCCCAGTGATCAACGTTTTTCTTTGGTGCAGAACTGTTACAGGGTCCTGGGTCTATAGGGCAAGGCCAGGCATCTAAAGGAAGTCCCACCAGGCAGGTAGAAAAAGGATTCTCAGGATTAGCTACAGAAAGGCAGAGGGTGTCCTGGTGCGTCATGTTCGCCAGCGTCACTCACATGTTCTGCTTTGGCTGGGGGACAGTCCACGCAGTTACACTTAACAGCATCCAAGATAGGACGGACACATCATGCAGGAATCCATCGAGGGCCATGATCTGTAGAAACACAAGCATAACCCCTCCCCCACGTTATTAACTCATGTGGACCAGACCACTGACCAGAAACAAGATCCCGAATCTGCACGGGGGCCTTGCCAGTCACCAACTGCACTGAAAAAAGAGAGGAGAAATGCAAAAAGGCAGGTGAAGAAGAAGAGGAACCAGGGAAGGTTAGGAAATTCAACACATACATGGTTTTGTCTAAGCGTGCCTGAGGGGGTTGACCCTGCATTCCCCCTTTTTGTTTTTGAAGCAACTGCTTCAGAGTGCCATGCATGCGTTCAACAATAGCCTGCCCTGTAGAGGAGTGGGGTATTCCTGTTACGAGTGACACCCCATAGTGCGAAAAAGGTGCACACCGCTTTGCTTACATAAGAGGGGCCATTGTCAGTTTTTACCTGACTCGGCACCCCAAATGTAGCAAAGGCACGTTGGAAATGTTTTACAACATCTCGACTTTTCTCACCGGTATGTGCAGTAGCAACAACCACATGAGAAAAGGTGTCAACTGAAACATGAACATGTTTCAAATTACCAAACTCAGCCACATGTGTAACATCGGTTTGCCAAATTTGCAGGGCTTTAAGACCTCGGGGGTTAGTTCCAAAGTACACAGGAGTATGAGCATGGTGACAATCTGGACAAGAGGAAACAACTGAACGAGCTGCAGAATGGGTCAGTCCAAACTGACGGCGGAGTGCTTCCGCTCCCTGATGGAAAAATTGATGCAATAACACCGCCTGTTGATGAGTGTTAGGAACTGGTCCCAAGGCAGCAGCAGAAACTAGGGCGTCTGCCCTGGCATTACCTTCAGTGAAAAACCCAGGCAATGAGGTATGACTACGTACATGCAAAATAAAGTAAGGAACAGTTCTTTGCAATAGAGTTCTACAAAGTTCCAGCAACACCTGAGAAACTAAAGTAAAAGATTGAGAATATAACACAGTATGATCAAATTGTTGTAGCAAATTAGCTACATAAGCAGAATCAGTAACAACATTCAAGGGTTGGTTAGGAAACAGTTGGAAAGCCAAGGTTACTGCTCGAAGTTCCACCACTTGAGGAGATCCCTCCTGAGAAGTAACCTGTTGCTGCCATCCGTCTGCGGATTGCCACACAACTGCAGCTTTCCCTGTTTTCCCAGAGCCATCAGTAAAGGCAGTAAGTCCATCTAAGGGTACAGAACTGTGCAATAATTTGTGGCCCACTGGCACTTCTCTAAAAAATTTGAGCAACGGATGAGAAGGTAAATGATAACAAACTTGTCCACGAAATCTTGCAAAAGCAGCCTGCAGTTCGTATTTGTTTGCCAGACACCATTTGAAATAACATGATTGCACCGGAACAACTACACAAGCAGGTTCTGTGCCCGTACACTCTACACAGTGTTTTCTAGCTTTGATGACTATGTCAGCTAACAGCTCAAACAGTCCACGGGCAGTCTTATGAGACTTATAGGGCAAAAACAGCCATTCCAAGATGTGTAAAGGATCAGGCCAGTCATTTCACCACTGGGCTAAAATTCCAAAAGGAGCAAGGTGGTCTATCAGAATAAAAAGCTGAACTTCTTGTTCAGGATCAATTCGAGAAACGAATTTAGAGTGCAGGGTTTGTTCTACCTGCTGGAGAGCTTGAGTGGCTGCTTTTGTCAAATGTCTAGGTTCGTGGGGGTTAGTGGAATGCCTGAGCAGCTCAAATAAAGGTGCCAATTGAGTGTTCGTTAACCCCAGATAGGGTCTGATCCAATTTATGGACCCCACTAATTTTTGTACATCTGTGAGAGTGTGAATTTCAACAGCCAATTGAATTGGTTGAGGAACCATCGTGTTCTGGGTAACCTGCATCCCAAGATACTTCCAAGGGTGTTCGCGCTGTACCTTCTCAGGAGCAATTTGTAGACCAAATGTCGGTAGCTGTTTCCTTGTCTCTTTTTCAAGTTCACTCAATTGCTCATTATCGGCTGCTGCAAGCAAAATGTCATCCATGTAATGATAACAATAACAGTTTAAAAATTTTTCACAAATTGGAGACAGTGCCAAAGCAACAAACCACTGACAGATGGTGGGGGAATGTTTCATTCCCTGGGGAAGAACTTTCCACTGGAATCGTTTGGTGGGTTCTGCATGGTTCACTGAGGGGACAGTAAATGCAAATTTTTCTTTATCTCTGGGATCTAATGGGATGGTAAAAAAACAATCTTTGAGATCAATAACAATAATAGGCTAACCAACAGGCAACATTGAAGGGGATGGTAGACCTGGTTGCAACGCCCCCATAGGAGTCATAACCGCATTGACCTGTCTAAGGTCGTGGAGTAGGCGCCATTTCCCTGATTTCTTTTTGATGACAAAGACAGGGGTATTCCACGGGCTTAAAGAGAGTTCAATGTGGTCAGCATCCAGCTGTTCTCTTACAAGGTGCTGCAGGGCCAGCCACTTTTCTTTGGGAAGGGGCCACTGGTCAACCCACACAGGAGTGTCTGTGAGCCAAGAAAGAGTAACAGTGAGTTGTGTAACATCCTGCAATGCAGTGGCCCCTGTTAAAAATCCGTTGTGATTTTTACCCCCCATTGTGAAAGACAGTCCCGTCCCCACACTGTCAAGGGAGCCACAGTTATATATGGCCTAACTGTGGCTGATTGACCCTCAGGGTTCACAATAAGTATGGGATTACTGGAAATGTAGCTCTGAGCAGTTCCACCCAATCCCACAACTCCAGTGGTTACCGGAGCTACCGGTCATGGAGCGGGCCAGGCAGCGCGTGCAATGATAGTTACATCAGCTCCAGTGTCCAGAAGTCCAGTCAAGGCAATGCTGTGAGGTGATCCTTGAGCATAACGCAGATGACAGGTCCTTTGTGGTCGGTGCGTGGAGATCGACTGAGACCAAAAAACCTGCAGTGTACCAGTAGACCCGAAACCGCCGTCTCGTTGCTCAAGGAGCTCTGTATTCGGAACGCAACTCACAAAAGGTATAAGTTGAGCTATTCAAGTCCCTTTTGGTATTTGGACTGGAGGATACATAGTAGAAACCATGGCAGAAATCTGCCCCGTATAGTCTGCATCAATCACTCCCACATGAACAATAAGTCCTATCAGAGTACTGCTGGAACGTCCCACCAATAAGGCACTCAACCCGTTACCTATGGCCCTCAAGCATCTAAGAGGACCTTAGTAACATCTGTAGTTATGATTGTGATGGTGGCAGCTGTGGAAACATCCATGCCGGCAGACCCGGAGGTTTTATCGGTGAGTCGGTCACACAAGGGAATCCTGCCGGTCCCTGAGGCAGAGCCCGAGTTGGAGGTATTTGTATCTCCACGCGCCTCATTGCGCTCCGCTTCCCGTTTCCCGACAAGTGGTGACCTGCAGCATGGTGCTGAGAGTGACACTGCTTTGCAAAGTGGCCTTGCTTGCCACAGCGAGCACATGTACGTGTAGTTTTGACTTTCCTCTGAGGGCAGTGGGGTTTTATATGTCCCTCCTGATGGCACAGGTGACATATTCATGGGGGACATATGATGGCTGCCAGCGCCGACATGGAATAGTCAATAGATCCAATTTTTGAGCAAGCTTCCTTTATGTCAGTTATATCAGGGGAACCTGGCAAGGAATCAATGATCTTCCGGCAATCAGTGTTAGCTTGATCTCTAGCCAACTGAACGCAAAGCTTTTGCCGCAAGGTGTCGTCCTCCACCTGTTTTTCTAGTGACTGCGCTAACCTTTCAACAAACTTCAAGAAAGGTTCTCTGTGTTCTTGCTTTATAGCTGTGTAGTGCTGTCGTGGAGCTGACATTTCCATAACCTGTAACAAAGCAGCCATTCCCAACTTCTGGGCTTCTTGTAACACAGATGGGTGCCAGGTAGTCTGCAAGTCAGGACTACTAAAAGGCCCTTGACCCATTAAGGTTTGCGCCCCTACGGCTTTCAGAGGGTCGCCATCTACTCGAGCGAGATTCTCTCTCTCTGCTCGTGTTGCCATTAGAGCCCACTTTCGCTCAAACAGCTGAGTTTGTACTGGTTCCAGCAATATTTGAGTGAGATGTGTGATGTCATAGGGGGCTAATAAGTCAGCATTAATAACACATATCAGCCTCATCATTTGAGGGGAGTTGAGACCATATTTTCCAACATTAAACTGCAAATCCTGTACAACCTTCCAGGCAAAAACATGGTGTTCATCAGCTTTTCCTGTTCCTGCAGCTGCTTTCATAACTGGGAATGCCTGGGGACCCTCTGCCAATGTAGAACATTCACCTTGGTCTCAAAAAGAGGGATATCCAATCTTTTCACAAAGCTCCCAATCACCTGTTCTTGCTGCCTCTCTGCGCAACCCGTCCCAAAATGAAGCAGGATCTCTGGGCAGTACAACAACCTTTGCTGGAGGCAAGCAAATAGGCTTGGGTTTAGGGGTTCGCGAGGGCTTTTTGGAGAGGGAACCTTTCCGGAAAAGCAGTTCGACCTCGTGAGGATTCCCCATCAGAATCCTGAAGGATTCCCCATCAGAATCATCAGAATCCTCTAAAGAAGAGGAACTGCTATTGTGTGTCTTAGCAGCAGCAGGCAAAGCAGCAGTGGGAATGGAGCCAGCAGCACTGGGAACAGAGCCAGCAGCACTGGGAACAGAGTCAGCAGCAGTGGGAACAGAGCCAGCGGACTCAGCAGAGGAAGGGGGGGTGATGTGCCGTTTCTCTTTCGGTCGCACGGTCAACTGTGCTGCAGGGGAGGGATAGTCCCGGGGCGGTGGGGGGACAGCAGCAGAGGTGTACGTGCGGGCAGGGGGAGGCTCAACAGGAGAGATATTCGTCGCAGAAGAAGAAGAAGAAGGAGGAGGGGTGGAGGTACTGGGGGCTGAGTCTGTTAGTGTTAAGTCAGTCATAGAGCGAACCAGACTCTCCTCCCCAACAGTCCCCTGTTCCTTTTGTAATTCGTCATACCAGGCCTTCAGGGTAGTTAGTACAAGTTTCCACGTAGGGGCTAGGCCCTCTAGCCCCTCAGTACCATCCGATATAGCATTCCACAATTTCTTTCCTATGTCCTCCCATGCAGATATGCTAAAAGCCGAACGTAGGGTAGCTTCACACCCCTCCCTCCAGCACCATTGCAATAAAGCCCGCAAACGATCATCATCATATTTTATTCCACGCCGTCGAAGCAGCGTTTTCCAAGCACTAACTATATGCTTCTCATCTGGACTCATTATTTGTCTCATTATGCCCCCACAGTTCCCAGTGGCTCACCTGCCTCAGGTGTCAAGAAAATTCGGGTCCGGAGCCCTTTTTCCCAGCAAATCCACTGCTTTCTCTACACCGGGCTTCGTCCTCACGGCATATCGACTGCGGCCTCAATTCCTCTCAATTCCTCAGGGAATTATCTCCAATCCCTCGACGGGGAGTCTCGTCGGTATTAGTCATGAACCCTCCTGGCTCGTAACACTCAGGGTCACCAGTTGTTGTAGCATACGAGGACGACCATGAAAAGAAAACTGGGCACCTTATGATGATGATTCAATATTCAGCATTTATTGCTCTTCTGTACAACTCAAAAACTACAGCTTCTCACACACACTTGCATATCCAGACACTGAGCACAGTGCCCCTGCATACCTTTCTATCTTTAGCCTCTTATCTCTAAGCTGTTAGCACTTCTCACATACAATTGGTTGTTTCCTTATTGTTTACATTCCTTCTCCCATGGTC
>NW_020956653.1:197435-201475 GCF_003031625.1 Empidonax traillii | reverse complement strand
ATCCAGACACTGAGCACAGTGCCCCTGCATACCTTTCTATCTTTAGCCTCTTATCTCTAAGCTGTTAGCACTTCTCACATACAATTGGTTGTTTCCTTATTGTTTACATTCCTTCTCCCATGGTCAGGACCAGAACCTTTTTCCAAGATCTCTATGGTCCCTATTTTTCTTCAGGGGAAAGGCCTTAGGGTGTCTAGATCAAAATCCTCTTCCTCTACATCCCTCAAAAGGGGCACGGCAGACCCACTGCCTACCCCAACACACTGGGGGGAAGAGAAGCCACTTGCAAGAGTATTTCTATTCCTGCTGTGTCCCCTGGGGTTGCAGAGCTGTCTTTGCCATTTTACAGTAAGATTTAGTACTTTAGCTGTAGGTGACTCCACCCTGGGCAGGATTCTGCTCCAGGGCTCCAGTCACTGCTGACTGGATGGGACGGGCTGTCCCTGCAGATCCTCTGTGTTCTCCTGCACTTTCTCATTTCCTACACACATATCCTCCCCTGCCATCAGAGCCAGCACAAGCTGCAGAGCCCCAGGCAGGGGACTTTGAGATCCTTTGTCATCTCCATTGGCCATCGGCCACCAACACACAATATCTGAGCCAGCCCTCAGTCCCTAAAGTCCCAGTGGGTCCCTGCCCTCCCTGCACTGTCTCCATGGAGAAACAAGCAAAGCAACAAGACTTTGCAGAGTCTATTCCTTGGATTTCTTCTCCATACCAGTGTTGGAAAAAGCCCTCAGCCTTCAGGAAGTGCCTGCAGGGGAAGCCCTTTGCTGATGGAAGTGCCGGTGTGGAGTCCAGCCCTGTCCCAGCAGTGCCCAGGGCCTGTCCCTGCCTGTGGTCCCAGGACTGACACACAGCAGGACAATGACTGAGCTGCCAGAGCACTCAGGCCTTGGACACGGACAGCAAAGGAGAGGGGAGGAGTGCAAAAAGAGCAGTTCTGGAAAGACCCAGTTCTGGTACTCCCTGGCAGGGCTGGGACTCTTTTCCCCTCCACATCTGCAAACATGGAAATGCCCTCCAGCTTCAAGGGAGGTCTTGGAAGAAGGGTCAGGGAAAAAGACTTTCTGTCCTTTCTTACACTTAGAGATTCTGATTCCTCATGTACAAACTATCACAGGCAGGATTTTTGACAAATACCTTGCTGCAAGAATATTTATTTTCTTTAAAGGCACACAAAGCATGATTTGTGAGTTGTATATTTCTGGGTCAGAAAAAAAGAAGAGGAAAAGAGTGAATTATATATGGGATGAGGAAAAAAACCACAGTGTTAATGACATGAACAGAGGAAAAAAACAGGAAAGCCCTCAACTCCCACCACTATCAAAAGCTTTAGAAGGCAGGCTGGGTCCAAAATGTGTTACACAATGAGTGTTCTGCAGAAGAAAAGACACATTTTATTGCCTCTGAAAAACATCCAGTCATCATTTTCCATATGGCATCCTTGAGCACTTGGTTCTTGAGGTTGTTAATGAGGGGGTTCAGTACTGGAGGCACGACTGAGTACAGGGTCAAATCCAGGGACGGGGAGGAGATGGAGAGGGGCCTCAGGTAGGCAAAAATGATGGTGTTGATATAGAAGGAGACCACTACCAGGTGAGGGAGACACGTGGAAAAGGCTTTGTGCCGTCCCTGCTCAGAGGGGATCCTCAGCACAGCCCTGAAGATCTGCACATAGGAGAAAACTGTGAAAATGAAACAACGAAAACCTAAGGAACAGCCTAATATAAGAAGCCCAATTTCCCTGAGGTAGCCTGAGTATGAGCAGGAGAGTTTGAGGATGTGTGGGACCTCACAGAAGAACTGGCCCAGGGCATTGCCCTGGCACAGGGGCAGGGAAAATGTATTGGCTGTGTGCAGCAGAGAATACAGAAACCCAGTGGCCCAGGCAGCTGCTGCCATGTGGGCAGAAGCTCTGCTGCCCAGGAGGGTCCCGTAGTGCAGGGGTTTGCAGATGGCAACGTAGCGGTCATAGCACATGATGGTGACGAATCTCTGTTCCAATCAAGAAGACAAAGACCTGTGTAGCACATCCCATGAAGGAGATAGATGTGGTGTTCCAGGGGGAGTTGTGCATGGCTTTGGGCACAGTGGTGCAGATGCAGCCCAGGTCTGTGAGGGAGAGGTGCAGCAGGAAAAAGTCCCTGGGGGTGTGCAGGTGCTGGTCGCAGGCTTCGGTGCTAAGGATGAGGTCGTTGCCCAGGAGGGCAGCCAGGGAGATGCCCAGGAAGAGTCAGAAGTGCAGTAGCTGTGTAGTAGTTATTAATATAATAAATAATGAGTCCCATGGGGGACCACGCATCCACCAGTGTGGTGTGTTACAAGAGATTTGTTTATTCAAGGAGTCACAACTTATATAGCAGTTTCAAATGCTGACACGTTGTAACATGTGACTTCATCAGCCAATCCCATACAAGTATCCAACTGAGCATGTGTGACAGAGTACTTGGAACTACAACTCCCAAGATGCTTTGCAGCACCTGGTGTAACTAGACCCCACAATTCCCCCATTTTTTTTTAACAAGATACAAAACAGTGCAAATTCAAAAAACAGTGCAATTTTTATCTATTTTTCAACAAAACATTTTTCACTTACTATAGTAAACTTATTTCTTGCTTAAACCTTATTTACCTAAGAGTTCTATGCAATAACTAAATTTTATTAATCAAAAATTTTATTTACCCAAGAGTTTTATGCAATTGGGTAGTATAAAAACCTTTATTATCTGAGGGTCTGCACATAACTGAAGGAAACTTACTTTATTAAAACACAAGGAAAAGTTTAAAGAAGGAACATCATGTTCTGAGTTCTTTTCCAAGGAGATGTGGCAGAGGTAGTGTTTGTTGTGTGTGTTTGTTTCAGATATTGGGTAAAAAGTGCATATGGTCCACATACATTCTTACATTCACACAATGTCTCCTTCACTCATTCATTCTTAGGTGGCCACCTCCATTCTCTCTTCTTTCATGCATACCTGTAACCTTTATTTTGTTTTCATGTTCTAGTTATACGATTTAGACTTTTATGTCGTGTTTGGTCACAAGGTTGTTAGTTTGTCATTTTTGGTATTTATGCTCAACAACTGCACTTGCTCCAAAGAGGAACTGTTACGAGGAGTATATAGGCTTAACAATTTTTAAATTAAATCTGTTTGATTCAGCACTTACTCAATCACATGCATATTCTCACCCTGTATTCCCCCTTTTTTTTTTTTTTGTGAATATTGAAAGTAATGAATTCAAAGGTATAATACTGGTAAGTAACGTGTACATTCCTGAGTGTGTACTTAGAAAAATGAATAGGTAAGTTATTACAATGTGGTAATTAATAGCAATAGAAATTCTTTAAGATGTTAAATAGTACTTAAAGAAGATAGTTACAAACTTAAAGTTACCTAGACACATTTAAGAATTTAACAATTTTAAACAACATTCAGTAAATGTTACTATTAGTAATTTAAACAAAGATATAGAAAAATTAGAAACCTAAAAATGCATTAATAAGGCAATGTTGAATTTTTCTCTCTTTCCAGCGAGAGGTTTTTGCATTAAATCAAACTTTGCAGGCATAAAGAAGTTTAGAAAGCTAAGCAGCAATCAATCACAAAATAACTCTCCCCTGCCAATGTGGCAACAATAATAACTAACTTTTTCTAAAATCTTACCTGCCACCAATAAGTAACTTGCAAGCAAATCAACTCCTGCCCCCTTTCCACATTTTCTCACCATCTCTCACACAAACCTCAACAGCATATCTCGAATGGCAGTTCCTAACCCAAAGATTTTAATGACTATGTAAGTAAACTGAGTGATTCGAGATTAAACTGAGAATGAAAAAAAACAAACTCCACTGAGTAGTGCGATGCATTGGCACCTCACTTACACGCTTTTTATCACAAACTGCTCCCCTCCCATGAGGCCAGCAAACCTCCACATGTGCTGTATGCAACACATCAAACCCGAACAAGTTCCACCACCAAGCTTCCAAGTGCAAATGGCACACAAACCTCCCCAACCTTGCTCTCAAAAGGTTTAAC
>NW_020956653.1:192032-193078 GCF_003031625.1 Empidonax traillii | reverse complement strand
ATTTTTGCGTCTAAGTTTTATAGCAGCAGTGCTGATAAAGTGTTTAGCTTTAGAGGGAAACAAGATTTGTAAAGAACACAAGCAAAAATTGTAATGATTGTTTAGTGACAAAAGCAAAGAATTGGAATAAAAATTGGTTTGCTTTGGCTCTCAAGCTTAGTTTAGTTTTATTAACTAGGATCACTTCTTCTCTAACTTCTAAGCTATTGATTTTTGGCAAGGTAGAGGTAAAGCACTGGCTTTTATAATGGAAAGTCTTGGTTTAGCCAGCACAGAAATTTTCATAAACAACATTCTTTGTGTGATTGGAAGGAATATTTTTTTTAGTAGGGGTCATACCAGATAATTTTACAGTTAAATTTTATTAAAAGGTGTTCAGATTATAATAAAAATTATTCAGATATTTGTCAGATTGATGATATTTAGATGGCCAATTAATTTGCTACTTGCTTTCTTTCTTTTTGCACTAATAATTTGAATAAGCCTGTGAATATTTTTTTTTTTTAGTTCTGTTGGCTTATATTAGTCTCTCATATTATCAGGACTTGTAATTTTTTTTAAAAAAATCAGTATTGCTTATTAATATTGTTCAGATGACTAAGTTACAGGTTCAGCACAAGAATGAAGTAAAGTTTTCAAACGGATTTTTTAGGTGTCATTATAAACATCAACATGAAAGAAATAGAGTAACTAAACTGATCTACTTTTAGTAGCTTAATGGGTAATTTTGCAAAGGTCAGTTAGTAGGACAACTCCTTCTTATTCGATTTGACGTTATAATATTCAACTAGGAAAAGAATGAAAACATAAAAAGTTGAACTTCTTTCACTCTTCCCTGAAGATTTTTCAGCCTTATGTTTAATCACAACTTTGCAGCAAATCAGGCAGGTCAGCAGTGACTGCCAATGCTGCTTTTCAGCCTGGGGACTCCCCACCCACAATTTGTTTCCGAAATACCCTCAGTCACTCCAACCGCTCTAATCCAAGGTGAATAGTAAAGTAGGACACTATATCCATAGTCGGTACTTAGGAAAATAAACAGATAA
>NW_020956653.1:188644-189897 GCF_003031625.1 Empidonax traillii | reverse complement strand
AGAACCACTCAAATGCCTCTTGCCTATACTAAAAACTACCCTAAAACTCTTTTTAAACCGGGCCACTCTAAAACGCTCTCTTCCCTCCGGATCCCCCCCGAAAAAGCCCTCAATTGCAACCGGGTCCCCACGAGAAGTCCCCTGCTCTCCGGACTCCCTCGAAAAAGCCCTCAACTACAACCGGGTCCCTGTGAGAAGCCTCCCACTCCCCATACCCCCCGAAAAAGCCTTCTGTTTTAACCGGGTCCCTGCGAGAAGCCTCCTGCTCTCCGGACCCCCCCGAAAAAGCCTTCTGTTTTAACCGGGTCCCCGCGAGAAGCCTCCTGCTCTCCGGACCCCCCCGAAAAAGCCTTCAGTTTTAACCGGGTCCCCGCGAGAAGCCTCCTGCTCTCCGGACCCCTCCGAAAAAGCCTTCAATTTTAACTGGGTCCCCCCGAGAAGCCTTCTGCCCTCCGGATCCCCCCAAGAAAGCTTTCAATTTCCACCGGATCGCCCCCGAGAAGCCTTCTGCCCTCCGGATCCCCCCAAAGAAGCTTTCAATTGCCACCGGATCCCCCCGAGAATGCTTTCTATTTTAAGCCAGCACAAACGCACACTCCCTTGACTTAACTGCCTGATAATACTTCGAGGATAGCCCTTCCCTTTTCTTACCGATTCTCTTGCACGTGGTTTAACGGTTGCCGCGGATTAATTTCTATACCGGATCCGGTTTCCCTTTCCCCTCTTTCTTTGTTTCACGCCGTCCGTCCTCGGGTCCTCCGTCGCTGCCGTCCCAGGAGAGGGCACAGGCCTCTGGACCGCTGAAATCAGCGGGGCGCGCCTTCCAGGTTTGCTGGTCCCTCAACTGGACTGGTGGACATTGGATCCCGGGCGAACCCCCAAATTGTGAGAAATATCTCAAATTAAAATTTCGAAGATGGCCAAATAAAGTGAAACAAAGAACTTTTATTTTCAGCGCGCGCTAGGTGCGGTCATGTTTGCCTCATGCCAGGGCCTGAGAACACACCGAGATGGGGGGGGACAGTTCTTTTAAGGTCTCTCAATTTGCATAACTGTTCCCTTGTCCCTCCCATGCTCAGCTCTGCTCTGCTTTCTTTCTTCCGTAAAAGGCAATATAGCCTTTTCTTGAGCCCGATTGGTTCTCTCAGGGCAGGCTCACACTTCTCTTTTCCAGTCCATTGGTTGTTTTAACCATCCTATCAGATTGTTTCCCTGTCCCGGCCGCATGGTCCCTTGGCAATGAGCCCTGGCTG
>NW_020956653.1:173472-188371 GCF_003031625.1 Empidonax traillii | reverse complement strand
CTTTTCTTGAGCCCGATTGGTTCTCTCAGGGCAGGCTCACACTTCTCTTTTCCAGTCCATTGGTTGTTTTAACCATCCTATCAGATTGTTTCCCTGTCCCGGCCGCATGGTCCCTTGGCAATGAGCCCTGGCTGGTCTCATTGCCTTACAGGCTTCCCGGTTCGCCTTCACACAGCAATAGTAAACAACAGTAACATGATCACAACTATTAACAGGTCATGGCTGCAACAGAACTGCAGCCATAGGCAACTGTAGAACACCCCTGATCACAAACTCCTCATCATGAGGCAATCATGGAAACCCTGCTTGTAATAAAACCGTTTCATTTATTTCTCACAGGTGGTGTTGTCACTGTTCACGTTCCCGGGGGAGCCAGAGTCACTGCGGCCACGGCGTGGCCCGCTCATGGGGGAGGCCACGCTACTGGTCACTTCCTCCGTGCCTTGGCTAGGCATGGCACCATGCCTCCGGTTCCAGTTTTCATTGGGGCTGCACCACCATCCCGGTGTAAATTCTTCTCGCCGTCCGCTGTGCTGCTTGCGGTCTCACGGAGCCGCGAGCCGCTCCGTCCTCGGCCCGTCCTGCCGCGGCTGCCGAGTGCCTCGCTAACCCCGTGCTCCATGCCCGCTGCCGTCATCACTCTCGTCCTCAGTCTGCAGTGCCCGTGCACGCTCCGCGCGGCTACACGCACTGCCGTCCACATTTCGTGTGCCCCGAGACACCCAGGCCCCGCTCCCCTGGGCTGCCTGTTTTGGTTTGGTAATTCCGTGAGTGTTGCTCTGGCAGCACGGAATTTTGCAAGCAGTTTCACTTTCGCTAATCTAAATCGCCGCTTTTGGCTTTGTTTACAAATTCGCGCCACAGCTTTGGCACAAGCCCGCCCGACCGCCCGCCTTGCCATCTGCCTCACCACTCGGGATGGCCACGGAGCCGCCCCGTGGCTTCTCTTCAGGCACGGCTGCTGCCCCTCCGGGTCGAGGCTCCACAAGGGTCGGGGGCATGGCAGGAGTCGCCGCCGGCCGTGGCAGGGCCTCTGTGTTTGGGCCACCGTTTTCCGCTCGGCCGCGCCCCAGCTGGGCCCTGGCTCGCCCATCCTTCTCCACCTGGCGGCACACGACGAGCGCCGAGAACTGCCCCAGTTCCCGCCGCCGCACCACTATGGTCCACGACGGGGTGTTCCCTCGGCGAGGGGGGGGAGACCCAGTCCGCGGTCGCCGTCCCGAATTTCGCGCCACACATTCCGTGGCCACTACGCCTCCCATCGTTTTTAAACATCGCGCCGTTGTTGCTGGTAGGCACAGCAACTGCTGTCCAGCTACCGGCTTCCAGCACAGACCACGCTTCACGCATGCCTCCAGCAGAGGCAGTCTACAAGATGACCACGAGATAGGAAGAGAGGGCACCATGTTCCGCTCCCGGCATGGGCAAAATGGCGACGCCCATGCTCCGGCATGGTCTCCACATGTCTGTAAGTTTGCAATGGCCTGGGGATTCAAAGTCTGTTTCTCCTTCCCAGTCACCCAACCTGCGACACTCGCTTTCCTCCCAGAACCCAAGCATCAGTGAAAATTCAGCATAAAAAGGCATATTCTAAGGCTTTTCTTCCATGCTCTAGGCATCCCATCCCCTTTCCACATCGTAACACCACGTGGAGTCTTCTGCCTGGTAATGTTTGGGGGAGGGGAAGATTTAAAGTTTCTTTCTGAGGATGAGTTCTCTTGTGAGGGTTTTAGTGTCCACTTTCTTTACTTGTGCTTTCTCTCTGTTTCTCCATCCCTCTTTCCAAGCAGTTTCACTAAGAACTGTAAACAATACCAGTCCTAAAACAACTATTTTCATTAATTTTAAAAGTCCAGCTATTTTTTGTCTGTTAACTTGTCTCCAAAGTCTTTTCAATATTAAGCTTAAGGTTTTTGCAATATTCTGTGGTTCACGTGAATTAAAAGTTTTCATTTTTTCTCTCTCTTTTTTCTTTTTCTATTTTTTCCTTTTTTTTTTCTTTTTTTCCTGAGAGCTGTCCTCTCAAAATGTAGGCAATTTCCTACTGAGTTTGGGCCTTTACTCCGAGCTCCATGCGGTTTCTCCCGCAGACACCCATCAGAGGTTTCTTTTTCCCTGGTACCTGGCGTTCCTGTCTTTTTCAAGGCAGGTGTCCCTCAGCGTTAACGTAGGTTGGTTGCTGATGTCTTGTCTGTACTTCTTCCTGATTCAGGATAAGGTTTAGGTCCCTGTTCCGGGCGCCATTAGTAGCAGTTATTATTATAATAAATAATGAGTCCCGTGGGGACCATGTGTCCACCAGTGAGGTGTGTTACAAGAGATTCGTTTATTCAAGAAGTCACAACTTGTATAGCAGTTTCAAATGCTGACACGTCGTAACATGTGACTTCATCAGCCAATCCCATACAAGCATCCAACCGAGTATGCGTGACAGAGTACTTAGAACTACAACTCTCAGGATGCTTTGCAGCACCTGGTGTAACTAGACCCCACACTGCTGCATCTCCCACCTGTCTGCAAATGCCAGGAACAGGAACTGGGTCGTGGAGGTGATATTGGGCATTTGCCGTTCCCTAGCACAGGGTCTGTTCAGAGAAGGAAAACACAGGGAACAATTAAGACAGTCCCCTCTCAGCAAAGCCAGTGCAGTTTGCAGGGCAGTCCCCTCCTAGTAAAGGCATTTCTTTTCTCTGCTTTGTACTCTCTGAAGGTTCTATGAATAGCAGGAGCTCTGCCCATGTGCTGCCAAGGACTCAGCGTTGCTCTGCTGCAGTGCAGACTTGGAGCTGCTTTGTGACAGCTCTCATGATCACAGGGGGTGTCACATGGAACCCAGCTTGGATGGAAAAGTTACATTCCTGTACTGTTGTCTTGGAGCAATTTTGGCTACACAAGACAGGCACAGTGTATCCTTAAAATAATTTTGACTGAGTTGTTTGATTACAGTCATAACACCTGGGGATGTTTTTAGGGGCAAATTTTTCTGATTCCAAATCTGAAGAGTGTTGAGACAGGACAGACAGAAGGGCTGAGCTCTCCATTGCTCTTTGCAGAGCCAGAAGAGCTGCGGTGCCTGTCAGCCTGTTTGCCATCTGCCCTGCACTGTGCCTTGTGCAGCCTTGAAGATGACTTCACACACAGATGAGTCTTTACAAACCCACCCAATACTTGTGCTGAGAGCAGGGCAGGGCTGCTTGAAAGGGCAGCTCTGTGCAGTGTCCCCTGTGCCAGCCCAGAGGTGCAGTTGTGCTGGACAGAGCAGGACAGGAGCCCTCCTGCAGGGAGGCCAAGGGCTGGCCCAGGGCAGTGCCCACCCCCAGGGGAAGGCTCAGCACTGCCCAGGATCCTGGGCTCATTTCTGAGACTGCTTAGAATATTCACCTTGGAGAGTAAAAGGGTTGGAATTTCAGTGCAGCCTACTGAGATGAGAGAACAATGTCTGTGCTCCAATGTCTAAGCAGCAAACACACAGCAGGACTAATTCCTTTCCTGGAACCCCTGCCTTTTCTGAACTGTGCCAAAAGTTCACCATGAAATATCCTGTAGTGGTGTGGAGCTGTGGGCAGGTCTGAGCATGCAACAGCGAGACATTGGAAAGATCCTCCTTGCCCTGCCAGGTTTGCTCGTTGCCCAAAGCCCTCCTGCCCTAGCCCTGGCAGCAGCTCCCCGGGCTGGCTGAGAGCTGCCCCTGGCAGGCAGCAGAGTCCCTGCCCAGCACAGCCCCCTGGGCTGCAGGATCCTGCTCTGCCCCACAGCCCTGGGCACCCCTGGCTGCACCCCCGGCTTCACAGTTCTTCCCAACTGCCCCAAAACGGCCCCTCCTCACCCATCCCATCAGCTGGAACTGGGCCAGGTTGAGCAGATGCCTCCAGGAGCTGCCCCTGCACTGCCCTGCAACCACAGACTCACCATGTGCAGCCCTGCCCAGATTCCTCCTGCAGGGAGCTCTCAACCCTCCTGCCAGTGCTGAGCCCATTTTGGCTCTGCCTGTGCCCTACTGGTTTCCCTGAGCTGCCCTGGAAGTGCCCTCAGCCCTGCTGAGCTGTGCAGAGGAACTGCTCCTGGGCAGAGCTGTGTCTTTGAAGCTGTTCTTGGTTGCCAGGAGCTCCCTGTGTGCCAGGAGCCCAGCCCAGGTCAGCAGCACAGCAACAACCCCAGGCATTTCATCACCCTTGGGGCCTTTGGGGTTATTTACATGAGACTCAGTCCCTGAGAGTAAGTTCAAACAACTTCTCAAGAAGTCAAATTGAAACACTAAAGTTTCTTGCAGTGCTAATGAGTCTCACTGAGGGACACAACTGAGAACGTGTCCCCAGGTTCCAGTTGGAGCAGAAAACTGCAGACAGTGATGACAAGGATGGACAAGCAAGGCAAAGGTGGTTCTGATGCTGAATAAACATTGCCTTGTTTCCTCAATCCAAAGGACCAAGGCCTGACCCTCAGCCCCCGGGAAGGAAGATCCTGTCCCTGCCTCATTGCTCAGGGCTCTTTCTGGGCCACTGGGATGTGGGATGTGCAGTGCCAAGGGCAGGATGATGGGGTGGCACCTGCCAGGCTGCTGAGCAGGGACAAGGAGGCCAGGAGGCCCCAGGGCTGCAAGGGCCACTTGTCTCCTCCTGGCATCAGGGACACAGTCAGCAACCATGACCAAAGACCTGCAGAAGGTGACTGTGTCAGGGCCTTTCAGCTTCTGCACAGGCCTCTCTGCTGTGCAGCCCAGGCTGTCCTACGGTGTCCATGCCCTGCCCCTTTCCCTGCAGGCTGTTGTCATCCCCCCGGCTGCCCCACCTGGCTGACCCCTTCTTGCACTATCTCTGCGTCCTCCTTTGCTCTTCCTGCACACACAAAGCCTTCGGCTCATCCAGACTCCTCCTGGTTGATGTGTTGCACCACAGCATTGTCCTTGGAGAGAAATTCTCATCTTCCATCGTTCTGGCCATCCCCATAGGGCATTGACTATCATCCATGAGTCGGTGTAGAGGTACAGCCTTGGCCATCCTTCTCTTTCTGTGATGTCCAGGGGCAACTGGACGGCTTTGAGTTCTGCAAACTGACTCGATTCGCCTTTACCTTCAGTGGCCTTTTGCTACTCATCGGGTGGGACTCCAAACAGCTACTTTCCACTTCCGGATCCCTCCTTTAACATGGCAAGAACCATCAGTAAAAAGAGCATAGCGTGTCTCTCCATCTGGCAACTGATTATATGGCAGAACTTCTTCAGCTCAACTCACTGGTTCTTCTTCCTCTTCATCCGTCAGACTGAAGTTCTCACCTTCAGTCCAATTAGTTAGGATTTCCAAAATTCCAGGGTGATTCGAGTTTCCAATTCAAACACGTTGCGTACTCAAAGCCATACACTTGCTCCATGTGGCATCGGTGGCATGATGTGTATGAGGCACTTTCACTTTGAACATCCAACTCAGTACCGGTAGTCAAGGTACCAGGAAGAGTTTTGTTTTGGTACCAATCACCTCTGAGGTTGCTCGTATGCCTTTGTATGCCGCCAGTATTTACTTCTCCATAGGGGTGTAATTGGCTTCAGATCCTCTGTAGCTTTGACTCCAGAAGCCACGTGGTTGCCCTCGTGTCTCACCAGGCACCTTTTGCCAGAGGTTCCAGTAGGGACCTTTGTCTCCAACTGCAGAGTAAAGTACATTCTTTACGTCTGGTCCCGTCCTGATTGGTGATGCCCAAAAAGGCAGATAAAAGAAAACTGCTTAGAGGCAGAGTTTTATGCCTTAAACAGCAGGTATTTATTGTGACGCCGGGCAGCTTTCCAGCTAGTGCTGAACAAAAGAGCTCCGAGCTGGTTAGGTCAGAATGAGTAATTTATACAGGTTTTGGCAATGATTACAACATAATCACATACATATTCATATTATTGCATCATTAGATTACAATATTCATAGCAGGTGGAGTCAGGGCAGAGTTTGAGGCGTGATCTCTATTTTGAGGAATATTATGGTGGTACATCCGGTCTTCACTTCATCCTAGGGTCTCGAATCTACTCTTCTTCATTGGGTGACCTTGGAGACCTTCTGTACCTTCCATTGTTCTATGTTCTGATCGTCGAGGCTTGAAGAAAACCTTGGCTTCAGGCCTATTTCACCTATTGAAATGTCTACCTTAGCCTATTTGGCTATAATTTATTACCCCTGGGTTCTTTGTGCAATGTACCTGTGGGTTTTTAGATCTGCAGAATTTGTACAGAACAAAATCTCTTTTGAGAAAGGTAGAAAAGTGTGTGGGGGGAGAACAGTGGGTTTTTGCAGTAAGATGCTTTGATTAACCCTTCTGAAGCCTTGTCTTCCTTCTTTTTCCCCTTTTTTTAGAACTTATGAACTCTTTCGTCAAGTTCCAACAAAGTATGGGTGTGAATTATTGCCAGTATTATTTGGGTCCTTTTGATTATAGAGTGTAACCTATACCACAACCATATATTTAGAAGAGACAGCAAAAGCATGGTTACTCCTATAACTAATATTGGGTGTATTAGGTAGTTGAACACTTTTGTTGCTGAAGGGGATTGTCCTGTAAAGATATCCCTCCAATGATGCTGTCCCGTTTGTTCTCTTTTAGTCAGGACATTTGTTATACTGGTGGAGTCGTGTTCAACTTGCCAAATCATCCGTTGAGACTTTTTATTTACTTCTTGGACTAGTCTCTCTATGTCAGGGTGCTTAAGCATTGTTTTAAAAAGATCAGTTTCCATTCCTATCTGTAATTATGTTATATCATGATACAAGCTATATTTAGCTTCGATTAGTTGCTTAGTAGTAATAGGAACAGTATAATTAAAATCACAAGTTATTATCGTAGTAAAATTACATACACAAAAGTTAGTACCATTCGTTTCTACATAGCAATGATCAATAAAAATATAAATACAAAATGTTCTAATACATGCACATCTGTTTCCTACATAGTACACTTGTGATTGGTTTATGTTATGGGGAAACATCTCAAAAGTACACACACTATTCTCAGCATCTAAGCACAAATCTTCATTTTCTATGACCGCATTCTCGCAGATGTATCCTAGTTGTTCTTTAGGGATACAAGTTTCCATACTGATTGACTGCCATTTGTTCTTAGAGGAATCATAGTGTGCTCACACGTTATGACTTATGGGTCGAACTATGACATTTTGATGTATGGTTCCTAAGGGTAGGACAGGAAAAATAATTCTCTCTTTGGCAGCACTAATAGTAAGCACGTAGGCTTCAATTTGTTCATTTTGCAGATTATAAGTAAAATTCACTAGTTGCCACCATGCCTTATACTTCTTTTCAAATTGGGTGGTGGAACTGTTTCTGACTATTATTTCTTTTATTTCTTGAGATAGTATCCCTGATGTTCCCTCTCTTAGTATTCCTGCAGCCACTGTTTGTATCCATTGTGTTTGTATGCACTGGAAGGTGAGTGCGATTTTTTTGTTAGTCTTTCCAATATAATCGGTGATTCTGAGAAAATCCTGGGAGGTGTGGTTGGCTACTAGGGTTAATAATTGAACTGTTAGTGACTGTTTCAGCTAGAGTAAGCATGGATGAGCTTAGAGGCACATTAAGTTTTCCTAGGTTGGACGTGATAGCACTCATTTACTAGTACTTCCTGGTCTATTGTGTTTAGAACTCCTAAACCCGTGCCAAGCCATCCGGTTACATCTCTTCGTGTACGTCGCAAGTGTGATCTGGCAGCCAACCATGCCTTCCAATCTTTAAGGCTCTGCTGTATAAAGGGCTGGCAATCTTTCTGTATGTGTGTGACATTTATCTGGACATTTACTTGGATTCTTTTCAGTGACTACCAATATGATCAGTTTAGTCTTTTGTGTTAAAGTATGAATACCTCTGCATCGTATTTGCATTTCTTCGATCCAATTCCCTATTACAGTGGGTAATGATTTCGGGGGTTTAATCCAGTCCTGTTTTGTGTATGGTTTGTTATTGTGTAGGACGTAAATAGCTATGCCTGGCTTAAGCCCTGGATCTTCCCCAGTCAATAATATTGATTCGATTATTCGTGCATTTGACCATGGCCATTCCATGGTAATGTTTTGTGCTGAGGTTATACCTATCAACAGTCCAAGGAATAATGCTGGAGTCTGCCAGTCCATGGTAGTGGGTTCCTTCAGGAATTCTCTTGTGGGTTCTCTGGAGCTTTCTTAACTCAGGAGTAGTGGATCCAAGCAGGTCGTTCCTTATCTGGATTGCCGTGAAGGTGGTCAGTAGCACCTGGAATGGTCCTTCCCACTTTTCCTGCAGAGGTTTTCCTAAAAGATTCTGAACATATACCCAATCACCGGGATGGAAAGGATGCAATTTACAGTCAGGTTGTTTGCGTTGGTTATCTATTATCACTGTGGTATTTTTATCAAAATGTTTTCCTACTGCTATTATATAGTCATATATGTATTGATTGCCTATTTGATCCACAGCTTTGCTGTTAACAACTTGCATTGCATAAGGTCTACCATACAGGATTTCAAATGGACTCAGTTTCTCCTTTGAACGAGGCTTCACTCTTAGCCTAATCAGAGCAATAGGCAAGGCCTGGTACCATTGCAAATTGGTTTCTTGGCAGATTTTGGCAATTTGTTGTTTGATGAGATGATTCATTTTTTCTACTTGCCCACTAGCCTGGGACCTGTAAGGTGTATGCAATTGCCAATTGATTTGTAATGCTTTACTTATTGCTTTTTCAATTTTGGCACAAAAGTGTAAGCCTCTGTCTGAGGAGATACTTTTAGGTACCCCAAATCTCGGTATGATTTCATTTAGCACGACTTTGGTTACTTCTGTCTCTTTATTTGTCCTGCACGGGAATGCTTCAGACCACCAAGAAAATGTGTCTGTCAAAACAAGGAGGTATCTGTACTCCCCTTTTCTTGGGAGCTCAGAGAAATCAATTTGCCACACTTCTCCAGGGAATTTTCCCCTGTTAATTGCCCCTTTCTGTATTCTAGTCCCTGTGTTAGGGTTATTCTTCAGACAACATTCACATCGAGATGTGACTTGTTTTATTGCTGTGAAAATTTTTGGTCCTGCTATCCTAACTTTTAAGTACTGATTAGAGGGGTTCTAGGGCCCAATGAGTTTTTTCGTGTTCTGCTTTTACAAATTTCCAGACTAATTTTTCTGGAAACACTAATTGTCCTGTCTCTAACTGGCCCCATCCGTTATCTAGCATCTTCCTTTGTTCCTTTGTATCCACCTGTGATCTGAGTCTTGGTACTCTGGCTTAAAATTAGTATTAAAATTATCCTCTGGAACTAGGGCTGATATAATTATCTCATCAGTTCTTGCAGCAGCTAATTTAGCTTCTGCATCAGCTTTTCGGTTACCTATTTCTGGAATGGTGTTACCTCTTAGGTGTCCCTTGCAATGCATTATGGCCACCTGCTTTGGGAGTTGGACGGCTTCTAACAACCTTAGGATTTCTTCAGCATGTTTTACAGCTTTTCCTTGGGTCGTCAGCACTCCTCTCTCCTTCCAGATTGCTCCATGTGCATGTACAACAGAGAAAGCATATTTAGAATCTGTCCAAATGTTGATTTGCTGTCCTTCTGTTAGTTCAAGAACTCGGGTCAGAGCTATCAGCTCTGCTTTTTGCATTGAGATTCCTGCAGGCAGAGGGTTTGATTCGATTACCTGTTCTGTTGTGGTTATTGCATAACCTGCCAGTCTCACCCCATGCCTCATAAAGCTGCTGCCATCCGTGAACCAGTCTTCTGCATCTTCAAGCGGTTCTTCTCTAAGGTCTGGATGGCTGGAATACACAGCTTCGATGGTTTCCAGGCAGTCATGCTCAGCGGGCTCTGCTGACATGCTTCCTTCTAGGAATGAGGCTGGGTTGACAACGTTAGTCATCTGAATGGTTATGTCATCTGATTCAGCTAGGATTGCCTGATACTTCAGGAATCTGGAAGGTGACAACCAATGGCCACCCTTCTGTTCCAGTACTGCTGACACAGCAGGGGATACTAGAACAGTCATTTTCTGGCCCATAGTGAGTTTTCTTGCTTCTTCTATGTTCACTATTACAGCAACAACTGACCTCAAACAGGTAGGCCATCCCTTGCTTACTTCATCTAACTGTTTAGAGAAGTAGGCTACGACCCTTTTGTGGGGTCTGAGTTTTTGAGCCAGGACACTCAAGGCCATTCCCTGTCGTTCATGTGAGAATAACCAGAATGGTTTTTTTACATCTGGCAGACCCAGTGCTGGGACCTTCATCAGTTCCTGTTTCAGTCTCTGAAAGGTTGTTTCTGCTTCTGGTGTCCAGACTAGAACACCTTTGGTTTCTTTTAGCAGTTCGTAAAGAGGTTTTGCAAGCATCCCATACTGGTATATCCATAAACGACACCAGCCTGTCATACCCAGAAAGGCTCGCAGATCTCTCACCCTTTCTGGTCTGGGCATCTGGCAGATGGCTTCTTTCCTTTCCGTTCCCAGAGATCGTTGTCCTCCGGAGATCTCATATCCCAGGTATATCACTTTTTCTTGCACCAATTGGGCCTTCTGTTGAGAAACTTGATATCCGTTTAATCCCAAGAAATTCAACAATGCAATTGTCCATTCTATACATTTTTCCTCAGTTTCAGTTGCTATGAGTAAATCATCTACATATTGTAGAAGAACACCCTCTCCCTGTGGCCGTTCCCATTGCTCCAATTCTTTAGATAGTTGATTTCCAAAGATTGTGGGACTATTTTTGTAACCTTGAGGTAAGATGTTCCAAGTTAACTGCGTTTTCCTACCCTTGCTAACAGACTCCCATTCAAAGGCAAAAATGTTCTGGTTTTCTGGGGCTAAGGCAAGGTAGAAGAATGCATCTTTCAAATCTAATACTGTAAACCAAATAGGTTATTCTTTAATCTGGTCAGGAGTGTATAAGGGTTTGCTACCACCGGATGCAGGGTTTTTATAATTTCGTTTACTGCCCTTAAATCTTGTACCAACCTATATGTTCCATTCGGTTTCTTAACTGGTAAAATTGGTGTATTGTATTCTGACTCACATTCTCTTAATAATCCCAATTTTAAAAATTTTTCTATTATTATGGGTTCAATTCCCTTCCTGTCTTCTAGCCTTAGTGGGTATTGTTTCCTGTGCACCAGTTTTGCTCCTGGTTTCAATTCTATGACTACTGGGGTCGCTTACTTTGATTTCCCAGGGATATCGGTCGCCCACACTAACGGGTAAGCTTCATACATAATTTGTTCCACACTATGATTGTTTGGTTTCGGTTTTACACAACTGACAGTTAGGCTTAGGACCATTATAAATTGATCTTCATTTACTTGGAATTCAACCTTATTTTTATTAAATTTTATTACAACTCCCAAATTTTCTAGCAAGTCTCTACCTAGAAGGGGTTTTGGAGAATTAGGCAAATATAAAAATTGGTGAATTCCCATTTGTTTTCCAATTTTATATTTTATGGATTTCAGAAAGAAAACTTTTTCTAATTGGCCTGTAACTCCCATTACTTGAATAAATTCATCACTTTTTGTCCCTAATTCCTGATTTAAGACTGAAAATGTAGCTCCAGTGTCGAATAAAAAATCCATTTCCTTTTCACTTTCCCCCAACTCTAATTTAACCAGAGGGTCGGCTAGGGATCGGCCCACCGGTCTACTTCAGTCACTACCTTGAAGGGCAATGACAGTGCTTTTCTCTTTCTTATTAGGACATTCTCGCTTCCAATGTCCCTTTTGAAAGCAATATGCACATTGATCTGACTCGATCTTTCTCTGTCAAGGAGCAGAACCTTTTTCTGGCTGAAACTTGTTGTGATCCTTACTACCACTGTGTGACTTTGAACCTGGGTGTTTAGGTTTATGTGTTGTCATTGTTATGACTACAACTTTGTCAAACCTTTTATCCTCTCTTTTCTTTTCCTCCTACTCCCTATTATTATATACTTTCCAGGCTTCATTCATCAGCATTTCTAAATCTTTATCTGCTGGATGCTCTAGTTTTTGCAGTCTCTTTCTGATGTCTGGATTACTTTGCCCCATAAGTAATCCTAGTAATTTTTTCCCAGTCTCCGATGCAGGGTCTAAGGGGGTGTATTTCCTCATGGTAGCCCTGAGTCTCTCTAAGAAATCTGAGGGTGTTTCGTCTCGTCCTTGTCTCACGTCATACAAAGCTGCCCAGTTTATCGCTTTAGGAATTGCATGTCGTAAGCCTAAAGCAATTAATTTTCTATACTGCACTAGTAAGTCATATTGAATCAAATCATTTGGATCCCACTTTGAATTTTCTATAGGGAATATATCCCCAGTATTTCCTGGTAGCAAGGCAGTATGCGTTTTCCCCGTTTTTAGGACTAGTTCTTTCTCTGTTTCTGTTAGTTCTGACAACATAAGATCTATATCTTCCCAATCTATATCTAAGTTCTTTGCAATCAATTCAAATCTTTTAGCAACCCCTTCTGGATTTTTCCTTAAGCACTTAACCTCATCTCACCAACTATTTAAATCACTGATTGTGAAAGGTATTTTGACTCTCGACTGCTCTCCCACTATTGCCATTATTTGACAGAGGGGGGGCAATGGTATGTGTCCCCTTTGTTTTATCCTTGGTTTTACCTTTTTCTATTTCCTTAACCTCCTGTTCCTCTACTTCCTTAGCTTCTGGCTTTTCTATTTCCTTGACCTTTCTTTCTGCGGCCCTAGTGTAATATGAGGGACTTGTTCCCTCTTCAGGGTCATCATTTCCCAGTGTTGGTGGGCTAACTTTTGCCCTATCCTTTCCCAGATCTGGCATTTCCTTCTCTCTTCCTTCTCCTAGGTCTAGTATTTCTTTCTCTTTTCCCTTCCCTTTCGAACTGCTTTCTCTTCTCTTGAAGAAAGACTCCAATTGGCTGTCCCTGATATCCTCTTTTTTTGGTGGGGCAAAAGATTGGAGGTCAGTGAGACTGATTATGCTTTCTTGATCACTATTTCTCCTTAAGTTAAGGCACCTTTCACCAATGCTACAAGCATCACAGCAACGTTTTTTCTACTTGTGTTTTTTCTGATGTCGTTCCAGTGCTAGCACAAGGGGGTCTTGGGGTGCTAAATTTATCCAACAGTCTTTTTACCATTTCGACTTGTTTCTTAGGGTAAAAAATAAATCTGCATAAACCACTTCATTCCACTTCTCATTTCTATGGAGAAACAACATAAGCTGTAGCACAGTGTTATAATTTAGAGTGCCTTTGGGGGGCCATTTTTCTCCATCATCTAATTTATACAGTGGTCACCACTCTACAGAACTTGAGTAGGGCCTTTTTGCTCAAATTCCCACCAGGAATTCCACCCAATTCCTTCCAATGCTTTAAGTTACATTCCAGGGGAGTTTTGGGGTTCATATCTTTACTTTGTTGACTTCCCATACTATCTGCAAATACACACACGTTACCGACTAAAACCACAAGATGTCCCCACAGACTGTAAAATGCCAAAACCTTAGTTTTTGTCACAACCACGAGACGCCTTTACTGGGTAAGGCCACAAGATGTCACCACAGACCGCAAGATGCCAAAACCTAGTTTCTGTTATATCCATGAGACACAAACCACATATAGCAAAAGACAGTGTAATACTAAAGAAACTTAGCACAATAGCTACATATAAGACAAGACAACAAGACACGTTCCAGGCCCAGAATCCTTATCTAAACCAGAAACCAGAAGGAAACTATGGGGGTAGTCTCCAAACAGAAAGAGACCGACTTCTCAGTTCTCCCAAACAGATATTCAACCAAGTGTTTAGCTAAATACGACTACACAGACCAAAGAAGCGTCCTTCTTATGACGTGTTCTACATGATAACAGCAGTGTCCTACCCGTGTGATAGAACACCTTATTACAGACACCAATGCATGCAAGTTAAAACCAGAATAAATACGCTTGATTATGGGAACTTTATCCACCCCTGCGAGAAGCCAGAAAGGAGTCCCCCCTTTTATAGGTAAAAATTTACCTTTGGCGCGCCTAGGAAGGGGTCCTGACCTTCGATGGATTTCACAGCCGAGGGATAGAAGTCCCACCAGAGTCGTCAGGTTGATGCGCAAAAAGGCAGATAAAAGAAAACTGCTTAGAGGCAGAGTTTTATGCCTTTAACAGCAAGTATTTATTGCGATGCCGAGCAGCTTTCCAGCTAGTGCTGAACAAAAGAGCTCCGAGCTGGTTAGGTCAGAATGAGTAATTTATACAGGTTTTGGCAATGATTACAACATAATCACATACATATTCATATTATTGCATCATTAGATTACAATATTCATAGCAGGTGTGAAGGAAGAAGGGTTAATTGAAGCATCTTGCTGCAGGGGCCCACTGTTCTCCCCCCACCATTTTCTCTACCTTGCTCAAAGGAGATCTTGTTCTGTACAAATTCTGCAGACCTAAAATATTTACAGATACATAGTACAAAGAGCCCAGAGTTAATAAATATTAGCCAAAGGAGCCAAGGTAGACATTTCAATAGGTAAATAGGCCCAGAGCCAAGGCTTTCTTGAAGCCTCAGTGATCAGAACACAGAACAATGGAAGGAACGAAAAGTCACGAAGGTCACCCGATGAAGAGGAGAGAATTTGAGACCCCATGAGGAAGTAAGGCAGGATCTCCCACCATAATATTCCTCAAAATAGAGACCACGCCCCTAACTCCACCTGTTATGATGTATGTGGTTATGTTGTAATCATTGCCAAACCTGTATAAAATACTCATTCTAACCTAACCAACTCGGAGCCTGTTTTCCCAGCACTAGCTGGCAGGCTGCCCAGCCGTCAATAAATAAATACCTTGCTGTTCTAGGCATAAAACTCTGTCTAAACAGTTTTATCTGCTTTTTTTGGGCATCAGGTGGAGACAGGGCAGTGTTTGAGGCTTGATCTCTATTTTGAGG
>NW_020956653.1:170240-173159 GCF_003031625.1 Empidonax traillii | reverse complement strand
TTATGATGTATGTGGTTATGTTGTAATCATTGCCAAACCTGTATAAAATACTCATTCTAACCTAACCAACTCGGAGCCTGTTTTCCCAGCACTAGCTGGCAGGCTGCCCAGCCGTCAATAAATAAATACCTTGCTGTTCTAGGCATAAAACTCTGTCTAAACAGTTTTATCTGCTTTTTTTGGGCATCAATTTGGCACCCCAGATGGGACTTCTATCCCTTGGTTGTGAAATCCATCGAAGGTCAGGACCCCTTCCCAGACATGCTAAAGGTAAGCTTTTACCTATAAAGGAGGGGCTCCTGTCTTCGTTGACTTCTCGCAGGGGTGGATAAAGTTCCCATGATCAAAGGTATTTATTCTGTTTTTATTCTAGTTTTTAACTTGCATGCACTGGTGGCTGTAGTAAGGTGTTCAAACACATGGGCAGGACACTGCTGTTATCATGTAGAACACGCCAAAAGAAGGACGCTTCTTTGGTCTGTTTGGGAGAACTGAGAAATTAGTTTTCCTTCTGTTGGGAAACTATCCCCATAGTTTCCTTCTGGTATCTGGTTTAGCTGAATATCTGTTTGGGAGAACTGAGAAATCGATTTCCTTCTGTTGGGAGACTATCCCCATAGTTTCCTTCTGGTTTCTGGTTTAGATAAGGATTCTGGGCCTGACACGTGTCGTATTGTCTTGTCTTATATGTAGTTATTGTGCTGAATTTATTTAGTATTACACTGTCTTTTGTTATATGTGGTTTGCGTCTCGTGAATGTAACAAAAAAACGGGTTCTGGCATTTCATGGTCTGTGGCCAACAAAGCAAACATCTCATTAAGAGGGTTTTTTTAGGTTTGAGTTATTATATGGAGGGCAGTTTTGAACAATTGACAAACCAAACCACCTTATGAACTGGGGTTTGGGGCACTGTTATTGTGTTAATAGTTTTGTGTGTGTTCATTATCATTTTGTGCTGTCTTGTTTGTTTTTGGAACAAATGATATACCTTGCTTACCTTGAAGCTTTCAGGTACACATAGTTAAAGGTCTTATCATGCCAAGAATTGTTATATGGGAAGTAGTGCTGAACAGTTAACTATAAGCACACCACATTGAATAAGACCTAGAATTGTTTATTTTGTAATTGTTGGTACAAGCCTTGTGTAACAGATGTAAAGTTTACCTCCCCGACAAACAAGGTTGGGTCAGAACCAGTGTGCATGTTGTAGAATGCGCTGAATTAACAGGTAGAGATACAGGCGCAGGAAGGGCTGTTGTTGCTTACAGGGTACTGAGGGGGGGGGCTGGCAGGCTTGCCCTGAGCAGACCCACTGGTTGAATTGGAACTAGGGGAAATTGAAAAAGAAATGGACTTTTAATTGACACTGGAGCTACATTTTCAGTTTTAAATCAGGAATTAGTGCCAAAAGTGATGAATTTATTCAAGTAATGGGAGCCACAGACCAATCAGAAAAAGCTTTCTTTTTGAAACCCCTAAAATATAAAATTGGAAAACAAATGGGGATTCACCAATTTTTATATTTGCTTAATTCTCCAAAGCCCCTGCTAGGTAGAGACTTGCTAGAAAATCTGGGAGCTGTAATAAAATTTGATAAAAGCAAACTTGAATTTCAAGTAAACCCTAAGCCTGACTGTCAGAACAAATTGTGAGTGAAGCTTACCCATTAGTATGAGCCACAGATATCCCTTGAAAATCAAAGTGAGCTGCCCCAGTAGTTATAGAGTTAAAATCAGGAGTAAAACCGGTACATAGAAAACAATACCCGTTAAGGGAATTGAACCCATAATAGAATGTAAATCACACGGTCTTACCTCAAAGGTTTTAAAACCAGTCCCACAATATTTGGAAATCAATTATCTAAGAAATTGGAACAAAGGGAACGGCCACGGGGAGAGGGCGTTCTTCTACAATATGTAAATTATTTACTCATAGCAACTAAAACTGAAGAAAAATATATAAAATGGACAATTTCATTGTTAAATTTCTTAAGACTGAATGGATAGCTGAGGTGTTAATAAACATAGAAGAAGCCAGAAAACTCACAATGGGTCAGAAAATGACTGTTCTAATATCCTATACTGTGTCAGCAGTACTGAAACAGAAGAGTGGCAAATGATATAATCATTCAAGTGACTAACGTTGTCAACCCAGCCTCATTTCTAGAAGGAAGAATGTCAGCACAGCCTGTCGAGCATGACTGCCTGGAAACCATCGAAGCTGTGTATTCCAGCCGCCCGGAACTTACAGAAGGACCACTTGAAGACGCGGAAGACTGATTCACGGATGGCAGCAGCTTTATGAGACATGGGGTGAGACTGGCAAGTTATGCAATAACCACAACAGAACAGGTAATCGAATCAAACCCTTTGCCTACAGGAACCTCAGCACAAAAAGCAGAGCTAATAGCTCTGACTCGAACTCTTAAACTAGCAGAAGGACAATGAATTAACATTTGGACAGATTCTAAATATTTACAGATACATAGTACAAAGAGCCCAGAGGTAATAAATCTTAGCTAAAGGAGCCAAGGTAGACATTTCAATAGGTAAATAGGCCCAGAGCCAAGGCTTTCTTGAAGCCTCAGGGATCAGAACACAGAACAATGGAAGGAACGAAAAGTCATGAAGGTCACCCGATGAAGAGGAGAGAATTTGAGACCCCATGAGGAAGTAAGGCAGGATCTCCCACCATAATATTCCTCAAAATAGAGACCACGCCTCAATCTCCGCCCCTAACTCCACCTGTTATGATGTATGTGGTTATGTTGTAATCATTGCCAAACCTGTATAAAATACTCATTCTAACCTAACCAACTCGGAGCCTGTTTTCCCAGCACTAGCTGGCAGGCTGCCCAGCCGTCAATAAATAAATACCTTGCTGTTCTAGGCATAAAACTCTGTCTAAACAGTTTTATC
>NW_020956653.1:160337-169969 GCF_003031625.1 Empidonax traillii | reverse complement strand
CGCCCCTAACTCCACCTGTTATGATGTATGTGGTTATGTTGTAATCATTGCCAAACCTGTATAAAATACTCATTCTAACCTAACCAACTCGGAGCCTGTTTTCCCAGCACTAGCTGGCAGGCTGCCCAGCCGTCAATAAATAAATACCTTGCTGTTCTAGGCATAAAACTCTGTCTAAACAGTTTTATCTGCTTTTTTTGGGCATCAGGTGGAGACAGGGCAGTGTTTGAGGCTTGATCTCTATTTTGAGGAATATTATGGTGGTAAATCCGGTCTTTACTTCATCCTAGGGTCTCGAATCTACTCTTCTTCATTGGGTGACCTTGGAGACCTTCTGTACCTTCCATTGTTCTATGTTCTGATCATCGAGGCTTGAAGAAAACCTTGGCTTCAGGCCTATTTCACCTATTGAAATGTTTACCTTAGCCTATTTGGCTATAATTTATTACCCCTGGGTTCTTTGTGCAATGTACCTGTGGGTTTTTAGATCTGCAGAATTTGTACAGAACAAAGTCTCTTTTGAGCAAGGTAGAAAAGTGGTGGTGGGGGGGGGAGAACAGTGGGTTTTTGCAGTAAGATGCTTTGATTAACCCTTCTGAAACCTTGTCTTGCTTCATTGGCCCAAGAGTCACGGCGTGTGCCATCTCTTGCTTGATCTGCCTGAAAGCCTGCTGTTGTTCCGGACCCCTTTGGAAGTTGTTCTTTTTACAGGTCACAAAGCAAAGAGGGTTCACAATTTGACTGTATTTGGGGATGTTCATCCTCCAAAAACCTACAACCCCCAGAAAAGCTTGGGTCTCTTTTTTGTTGGTCGGTGGAACCATTGCTGCATGTTTATTGATGACGTCGATTGGAATCTGGTGCCTTCCATCTTGCCATTTCACCCCCAGGGACTGGATATCTCTGGAAGGTCCCTTGACCTTACTCTTCTTGATGACAAAACCAACTTTGAAGAGAATCTGGGTGATCTTCTCTCCTTTCTTGAAAACTTCTTCTGATGTGTCCCCCCATACAATGATTTTGTCAATGTATTGTATGTGTTCTGGGGTCTCACCCTTCTCCAGTACAACCTGAATCAACCCATGACAGATAGTGGGACTGTGTTTCCACCCCTGGGCAGTCGATTCCAGGTGTATTGCACACCCCTCCATGTGAAAGCAAACTGTGACCTGCACTCTACTGCCAAGGGAATGGAGAAAAACGCGTTTGCAATGTCAGTAGTGGCACTACTTCACTGTCTTGAACTCCAGCTCGGACTGGAGCTCCAGCATGTTGGGCACAGCAGCACTCAATGGTGGTGTGACTTCATTCAAGCCACGATAGCCCACGGTCAGTCTCCACTCTCCATCAGATTTACATACAGGCCAGATGGGGTCGTTGAAGGGTGAGTGAGTTTTACTGACCACTCCTTGACTCTCTAGCTTTCAAATCATCTTATGGATGGGGATCACAGCACCTTGATTTTTCCGGTACTGTAACCTGCTCACTGTTGTAGTGGCTATTGGCACTTGTTGATCATCAAATCGCACCAATCCTTCAACAGAAGGATCTTCTGAGAGGTCAGGTAGGGCAGACAATTGCTTGGATTTCTCCTCAGTCACCGTGGCTACACCAAAAGCCCGTCAGTACTCCTTCGGGTCCTTGAAGTATCCTCTTCTGAGGTAATCAATACCAAGGATACAGGGGGCTCCTGACCCCTTCACAATGGGATGCTTTTCCCATCTCTCTCCAGTCAAGCTTCTTTCAACCTCTACCACTGTCAACTCCTGTGACCCTCCTGTCACTCTAGAAAGAAAAACAGTCTCTGTAGTCTCATGTTCAGACAGCATCAATGTACACTGGGCACCAGTGTCTATCAAAGCTCGGAATCTCTGGGGATCCAATGTGCCAGGCCATCAAACCCACACAATCCAGTAAACCCGATTATCTTCCTGGTCCCTTTCCTTCTCCTGACAGAAGGCAGGGTCCCTCTATTGGTCCTTGTAAGAGCATTCACTGTCAGATTTCCTCTTTACTCCACCAGACGACTTCTTGTCATCACAGAAAAAGACTTCAGACTCCTTGTGTCTTGGAGATCGCAATTGCTCCATCCTTTTCTAGATGCAGATGTCAGGGGAGGAGGAAAAGGCTGAGGGACTTACTGCCTCCTTTGGTTCAGTCTATAAAACTAAAACAAGCTGTCCGCAGTACATTAAACTCCCAGGGCAGTAAGTTGGTGGTAGGGAGCTGAATGATGCCCCCATAATCCAGCAGGAAATGCTAAGTAACCTGCCCTGCCAATTGGACCCCCACAAGGCCCTGGGCCCAGAAGGGATGCACCCGAGTGCAATCATCCCATGGCGCAGGAAGGACATCCAGGGGATCAGGCCCAACCAGTGTGGGGTTGGGAAAGGCAGGTGATGCCTGACCAACCTGGTCTCCTTCTGTGACAAATGACCCTCTCAGTAGATGAGGGAAACGCTGTGGATGTGTCTGTCCTGACCAGGAAAGTCTTTGACCCCATCTCCCATAGCATCTCCTGCACAAACTGGTTGCTCATGGCCTGGACGAGGGAACTGTTTGCTGGGGGAAAAACTGGCTGATGGCCCAGGGAGTGGTGGGGGATGGAACTAAATCCAGGTGGGACCGGTCACTAGTGGGGTCCCCAAGGGCTCAGGGCTGGGGCTGCTCCTGTTTAACATTGTTATTGGTGATCTGGATGAGGGGATCGAGTGTCCCCTCCGGAAATTCTTGGATACCATGAAGTGGGGTGTGAGTGTGGATCTGCTGGAGGGCAGGAAGGCTCTGCAGAGGGATCTGGACAGGCTGCATCAATCAGGCCAAGTGTCAGGACCTGCACTTGGGTCCCAACAAGCCCCTGGAACGCTCCAGGCTTGGGGCAGAGGGGCTTGAGAGCTGCTCAGAAGGAAGGGACTTGGGGTTGCTGCTTGACAGTGACTGGATATGAGCCAGAGTGTGCCCAGGGGGGCAAGAAGGCCAAGGGCACCCTGAGCTTTATGGAGAACAGTGTGACCAACAGGACCAGGGCAGTGTTTGTCCCTCTGTGCTGGGCACTGGGGAGGCCCCAGCTGGAGTGCTGTGTCCAGTTCTGGTCCCTCAATGCAAAAAGACCCTGGAGGGGCTGGAGTGTGTCCAGAGAAGGGAACAAAGCTGAAAAAGGGCCTGGGAAACATGTCTGATGAGGAGCGACTGAGGGAACTGGGGTTATTTAGTCTGCAGAAGAGGAGGCTCAGAGAGCACCTCTCTGCAATGTGCATTGCTCTCTGCAACTATCCAAACTAAGATTTTAGTGAGATTGGGGTTGGTCTCTTCTACCAAACTTGTAATGAAAGGAAAAAGAAGTGGCCTTAAATTGCCTTGGGTGAGGTTCAGATTCGATATTACAAAAAAATTTTTCCACTAAAGGAGTGTTCAGGGTTTGAACAAGTAGCCTAAGGATACAGCATTTTGGGTTCTGGTTTAGGGGTGATTATGGAGGTGCTGGTTGACCGTTGGACCAAAAGATCTTAAAGGTCGCTCCAAATCCAGATGATTTTGTGATTCTCTGACCTGTCATCAGCGTTTCCAGGTTTGTGCTCTAAAAAGTTCTTTTCTCTGCTGGATCCCTCAGTGGGACCCATTACACTACAAGAAACTTTAAAGTTTGACTCTCTCTTTGGTTTCTCAAGAGTTTCCTGCAACTCTCCTCAGGGTCTGATGTTCAGGGACTCATCCCCAAAGCCCCCGAGGGTGATGAAATGCCTGGGGCTGTTGCTCTGCTGCTGAACTGGGCCGGGCTCCTGGCACACAGCGAGTTCCTGGCAAGCGGGCAACGCTGCAGAGAGACAACTCTGCCCAGGAGCAGCTCCTCTGCACAGCCCAGCAGGGCTGAGGGCACTGCCTGCAGCACCCAGGGCACAGAAGAGAAGGCAGAGATGAGAGACAGCCTGGGCTGGAAGGGGACTGAGCTCTAACTACACGAGAAACATGCACAGGATTTGAATGAAGAATTCTCTGGCTGGAGGACACTGAAACTTCCCTTCCTGCAGGGATCTCCTAAAGCTGCCACATCCCACAACTTGTAGGATCTTTCAGAAGGACTCTCCCAGTCCCTGCAGGGCAGAGGAAGTGGCCCTATGGCAGAGCAGGGCAGGAGCTGCAGGCAGCAAGGTCAGACAGGAGAAGGGAACAGGAGGTGAAAGGGATCCTGGGCTGGGAGGACAGGGCAGAGCTCCTCAGGGGAAGAACCTTGGCAGCCCTTTGGCACGGGAAGGCTGTGGCTGCAGAGCAGTGCAGGTGAGTTGCTGCAAGTGGCTCTTGCAGCTGCCAAATGGCAACCTTGGCAGGAGTTGTCAGGATGGCTGTGCTGGATTTGCTGGGAGGCAGGAGGAGAAGCTGCTGCAGAGCAGGACTTGGTGGTGGTCCATCAGAGGCCAATGGGCAAGAAGGTTCCCTCTGTCAGGGCTGGCTGTGGGGTGGGAAGGTGGGGGTGCAGCCATGAGTGCCCAGGGCTGTAGCTTGTCCTGCCTGGGCTTCTTTGCCAGCCCAAGTAGAACCTTTGCCCTCAGGGTCACGGGGGCTGGGCTGGGCATTGCCCTGCAGCAACCAGAGCCCAGGCAAGGACAAGGACCTCATTTCCATCTGTCTCTGCCTGTCCCTCCTCCCTTGGCAGCAGCACTCTGGCATTTCCCTGCCATCCCCTGCTGCCTGGACTCTCCTATTCTCATTACTTGGATTTCTGAACCAGTGGGGGGTTTGGGGGGGCAGATTCCTGTGCAGACACAAACCCTTTGGGTGCTCCTGTGGGGATGTGTCTGTAGGAGTAAAGTGCCCAAGTGCCCTCCAGGCAACTTCAGGCTCTTCAGCTGTTTCCCTGGGTGTCCTGCAGGGCTGCAGGTGCCCTCCAGGAGGGCACAGTTCTGCCATAGTATCTCTGTGCTGCACAGGATCCCCTTGGAGAAAACTCCTCAGTGCTAACTCCATGGAAATGCTCTGGGCAGTTGCAATGAGCATTTGGTGTCTCACTTTGGGAGGGGAGAGATGAAAAGGTGAGGAGTGTGTCAATCTGTTCTTTGGACACGGATTCCTGGCTATCTGTGCAGTTTCTGTAAAGGGGAACAGTTGAGTGTGATGCTCATCCAGCTCCAAGCTGACAGCACAGGGCAGCTGAGCACAGACTGATGGGCAGAACAGCTCTTCTGCCTGCACTGAGGGATCGTCCCTGTGCCCTCAGAACCCACAAGACTTGACCTGCAGTGCAATGGAAATGTCAGGGATTTCCAACATCCACAACCACTCCTACCTGTGGCAGGTGCAAGTGGGGGAACAAACACAAAGAATTCCCTCAGCTCAGTCCTTCATTTGGGCAAATTGCAAACAGCAAAATTGAGAGACTCTTGGATGTATCAGGAGCGCATTTAATTGGAGATCACCCTGCATTCCAAGTTCCCTTTGCCAGCAGAGCAAGGAGTCCTTGGGAGCCCATCCCGGAGTTCCCGCTTCCAATGGTGCCCTCAGGTAGCAACAGCCAGAGCTCAGGGGAGGGAATTACAGGGAGGTCTCAGTGAGGAGAGAGAGCCTGAGAGTGGGGTGGCTGTGAGACGTGTCCTGTTTGGCTGCAGCAGCCTGGTCTAACTCAGCATTGACTTCTCCTCCTCAAGAGATCCAAACACTCTTAGGAAGGAGCAAATGCCCACCAGCAGCTCCATGGCCCAGTTCCTCCTGCTCCTGGCATTGGCAGACAGGCAGGAGCTGCAGCTGCTGCACTTCTGGTTCTTCCTGGGCATCTCCCTGGCTGCCCTCCTGGACAACGGCCTCATCCTCAGTGCCGTAGCCTGCGACCAGCACCTGCACACGCCCAGGGACTTCTTCCTGCTGCACCTCTCCCTCACAGACCTGGGCTGCATCTGCACCACTGTGCCCAAAGCCATGCACAACTCTCTCTGGGATACCACAACCATCTTTTACATGGGATGTGCTGCTCAGGCCTTTTTCTTTCTGTTCTTCATCTCAGCAATTACCTCCCCACCATGATGTGCTACGACCGCTACATTGCCATCTGCAAACCCCTGCACTACGGGACCCTCCTGGGCAGCAGAGCTTGTGCCCACATGACAGCAGCTGCCTTGGCCTCTGGGTTTCTCAATGCTGCACACAGTCAATACATTTTCCCTGCCCCTGTGCCAGGGTAATGTCCTGGGTCAGTTCTTCTGTGAAATCCCTCAGATCCTAAAGCTCTCCTGTTCATACTTAGGCTACCTTTGGGATTCTGGTGTTTTTTTGATAAGTTGTTTTTTTTTTTTGTTTTGACTGTTTCATTTTCATTGTTTTCTCCTATGTGCAGATCTTCAGGGCTTTGCTGAGGATCCCCTCTGAGCAGGGACAGTACAAAACCTTTTCAACGTGCCTCCCTCACCTGGCTGTGGTCTCCCTGTTCCTCAGCACCGCATTCTTTGCCTATCTGAAACCCCTCTTAAACTCCTCCCCATCCCTGGATCTGGCCTTTTCAGTTCTGTACTCAGTGGTGCCTCCAGCCCTGAACCCCCTCATCTACAGCCTCAGGAACCAGGATCTCAGGGATGCCATAAGGAAAATGATGACTGGATGCTTTTCAAGAGCAATAACTTGCCTCTTTTCTTCTGCAGAACACTCACTGTGTAACCCTTCACTGGCCCAGCTTCCTTCTAAACCTTTTGAGAGTGGTAGTGGGGTAGTTTTCATGTGTTTTTTCATCTTTTACTGTTGTTAACACAGAGATTTATTCTTCATCCCATACGTAATTGACTTTCTGCCTCTTTGTTTCCACCCACAATTGTGTAAACAAAATAAAATTCCTGTAGCAACTTCTTTGTCAAACATCTCACCTTTGTTATTGTATACATGACAAATCACAGTCTATAATAAAGGACTTGAAATCTTTGTCCCAAATTCTTGCTCCACGAACTTCCCTGAAGCTGGAGGGCAGTGCCTGTGTGCAGAGGAGAAGGGATAAAGAGTCCTGAGTCAGGAGCACTGCGAGGGAGCAGCAGCTCTTGGGCTTTTCAGAGATGCTCTTTTTCCACTGCTTTCTGCTCTTTGCCCAAGGCCTGAGTGCTCTGGCAGCTCAGTCACTGCTGTGGGTCAGTGCTTTGACCATGGGCAGGGACAGGGCCTGGCACTGCTGGCACAGAGCTGGGCTCCTTAACATCATTTCCATCAGGAAAGGGGATCCCTCTAGGCAGTTCCTGAAGACTTTGTTCTTTTTAAGGGGTTGGTGTAAAGAACAAGCCAAGGAATAGACTCTCCAAAGTCTCCTGCCTTGGTTTGTTTCCCCATTCAGGCCGTGCAGGGATGGAAGGACTCACTGTGGTACTTCAGGGTCTGAGGGCTGGGTCAGATGTTCTGTGCTGGTGGTCAGTGGCAAATGGTCTCCAGGTCACCTGCCTGGGGCTCTGCAGCTTGTGCTGGCTCTGATGGCAGATGAGGACCTCTGTGTAGGAAATGAGGAACTGCAGGAGAGCACAGAGGATCTGCAGGGACAGCCTGTCCCATCCAGTCGGCAGTGACTGGAGCTCTGGAGCAGAATCCTGCCCAGGGTGGAGTCACCCAGAGCTAAAGTACTAAATGTCCCTGGTGCAGTGGGCATTCACGCGAGCGGGAAAGAACGACACATCTATGAGATGCAGATTCAAATCCGTTTTATTATCAGAAGGCCACACAATATATATTCTTTTGAGTCTTGGACATGCAATCACGAGCACAGCACGCCTCCATGATTGGTTAGTCTACATTGTTCACGCGCCTCAAGGAGTCCAACGATTGGTAGTCTTAAAGCACATTCCTGGGAAAAGTTTCTGTTATCACCGTTTTTCACACATTGCTTTCTGCTGACCTCTGCATTCCTGCAGCCGCATAACTTGTTCTTGTTTGTCTAACGGTCAACTCCTGGCCTTCTCAGAACCCAGCACAATCCTTTAAAACTGCCAAGACCCCAGCACCCTGGGAACTGGTAAAGGAGAGTTCTGCAACCCCAGGGGATTCAGCAGGAACAGAGAAAGGACTCTGGCCAGTGACTCCTCTTGCCCTCAGTGAACTCCCACTGTGCCTGCCCAGCTCAGGGAGGGCTGTACCAGAGCCAGGGCTGGGCTTTCCAGGAGAGTGTCCTGAAGAACTCTGCAGCCCACAGGCTGGATGGAGTGGAGCCCTGTCCTGCCCTCTGTGCCATTGCCAAGAGCCCATGGTCCTGCCCAGCATTGTTCTTGGCTACTGAGCCTTCCAGGATGATGGAAGAGGGTGGAGAGAAGTGATCCCCATCCTGCTGGCTCTGCTTCCCAGCCTGACCAGCATGGCCAGTGCAGGGTCAGCCCAGGGTGCCACAGCCCCTCCCTCTGCAGAGCAGTCCCTCCAGCTCAGGGCCCTGCAGGGATCCCAGGCTGGCGTCTGCAACTGGCCAAGGCAGCCTGGACACACTGCCCTGGGCAAAGGGATGTCCCTGGAGAAGAGCAAGGCAGCATTTCTGTGCCTGCACAGAGGAATCCATGGCACAGAGAAAGCTCTTTCTGCAGCCCCCCTGGGGACAGGCTGCTCTGTCCCTGGGTCAGGACTCTGTGCTGGGCTGGGCAGAGGGGTTGGCACTGAGGGGCACAGTCAGGCTGTGCTGGGCATCTCCTGCAGATGACATCAGGTTTCCTGAATTTTGACTCCTCTCCAATTCTTTGTGTCATGGTCAGTCTGCAGCTCTGGGGCTGCAGAGGAGCTTGAGACTCCTCTCTGTTCCCCAGGAGCTTCTGTTCCCTTCAGAGGGGTTGGGATTGTGCGAGGAGTGCCCAGAGCTCTGCAGCACTCTGGGGTGGGCACTGCTGTGGGGTCAGAGCAGACTGGGTTGCTCCACCATTGACCTCTAGAATGAAATCACTTCTGATTTTTTCCTAAAGAACCATAAGAATGTGTGCTCTGTCATGAGCACTAAACTGGAACTGTGGGATAATAGAAAAGGTTTTGGTGTCAGGGATGTTGAGAAGGCTGGGCAGGGTCACTGGGAGACCTCTCCCAAACCCTTGCAAAGGCCAGAGCCATCCCAGAGCTTCCTGGGGCCTTGGCAAAGGCAGACATGGAACCAGTCTGCAAACAGGGCAGCAAGGAGGCTTGACAGAGTTCCAGCCTGCTCAGGTTCAGCAGGGAAGGGGACATGGCAAGTCCTCCTGCAGCCATTGCCAGGCATGGGAAGGACAAGGCAGGGGTTGCAGAACCCCTGTGGGAGGCAGAAGAAGGGGATATTGTGTGCCCAGACTTCAACAGGCCTTTGACATGGTCTCCTGTGGTCTCCTTAGAGCCAGACTGGTGACAGTTGGACTGGACAAGTGAAACATGTGGTGGGTGGGAAGTTGAAAGACTGATGAGGGTCAAAAGTCATGGCACAAATTCCTCTTGGCAGCAACTCCCAGGTGACATTCCTCAGGGACCAACCCTAGACCATTTCTATGGAACATTTCTATGGTGTCTCTGACTAATGGGATGAAATGCACTTTCCACTTGTTTTGGGGATGATGCTAAGTTGCAGCGAGTCTGAGAAATCTCGTCTAGTTAATGGTGACTTGTACAAAAAATCTGGTCAAGGTGGCTGAGTTGGAGAAACTTGTCTTGCCATCAGGGACTCACAAAGGCACAAGACAATG
>NW_020956653.1:150337-155337 GCF_003031625.1 Empidonax traillii | reverse complement strand
TCCCCACGACGGCCGTGGTTGACCGACATGGGCGCGACAGATCCCCGCCTCCGCCTCCCCTCCGTCCCCCGGGCCCCCACCTGTAGGGGCGGGTTGGGGGGGCAGCCGACCCTGGTCAGTTGCATTTCATCCATGGTGGTGCACCGCGACTGGTTGTGGGTTGGTTGGAAAGGCCTCTGGTGGGCAGGTGACCCGGTGCCGTGCGAGCAGCAGCGGGTGTTAGAGTCGCTGGGCAGCAGGTCTCACCGAATCCCGGGATCAAGGGAGAGGACCACCCTCCTCCCCCCACGTGGTGGCGTCCAGGGTCCGCAGCGATGCCGGCTACCCACCCAACCCGTCTTGAAACACGGACCAAGGAGTGTAGCACGTGTGCGAGTCAGGGACCTCACGAACGAAAGCCCTCAGCCCAATGAAGGTGAGGACCGGCACGCGCCGGCTGAGGTGGAATCCTGGGGCACGCGTGCGCTGGAAGTCCCGGTCGCACCACCGACCCGTCTCGCCCGCGCCGCCCGGCCGGGGAGGTGGAGCATGAATGTCTGTGCTAGGACCCGAAAGATGGTTAACTATGCCTGGTCAGGGTGAAGTCAGAGGAAACTCTGGTGGAGGTCCGTAGCGGTCCTGACATACAAATTGGTCATCCGACCCGGGTCTAGGGGCAAAAGACTAATTGAACCATCTAGTAGTTGGTTCCCTCCGAAGTTTCCCTCAGGATAACTGGCACTTGGCACGAGGCAGTTTTACCCAGTAAAGCGAATGATTAGAGGTCTTGGGGTTGAAACGATCTCAACCTATTCTCAAACTTTCAGTGGGTAAGGGGGTTGACTCACTGGCGGGGAGCCGAGCCGTGGAATGTGAGTGTTCAGTAGATCACTTTTGGTAAGCAGAACTGCTGCTGCGGGATGAACCGAACGTCGGGTTAAGGTGACCGATGCCAATGCTCATCAGAGTCCAGAAAAGGTGTTGGTTGATCTAGACAGCAGGACAGTGGCCATGGAAGTCGGAATCCACTAAGGAGTGTGTAACAACTCACCTGCCAAATCAAGTAACCCTGAAAATGGATGGCGCTAGAGCATCGGGTCCATACCCGGTCGTCGCCAGCAGTGCGAAGCCCTCGAGGACTAGACCGCGATGAGTAGGAGGGTCGCTGCGGTGAACCTCAAAGCCTGGGGCATGGGCCGAGGTGGAACCTCTGCAGGTGCAGATCTTGGTGGTAGTAGTAAATATTCAAACGAGAGCTTTGAAGGCCGAAGTGGAGCAGGGTTCCATGTGAACAGCAGTTGAACATGGGTCAGTCGGTCCTAAGCGATAGGCGAGCGCCGTTCCGAAAGGGCGGGCGATGGCCTCCGTTGTCCTCAGCCGATCGAAAGGGAGTCGGGTTCAGGTCCTGGAATCTGGAGTGGCAGAGACGGGCGCCGTGAGGTGCCCAGTGCGGTGACGCAACCGATCCTGGAGAAGCCGGAGGGAGTCCCAGGGAGAGTTCCTTTTTCTTTGTGAAGGACCTGGCGCCCTGGAATGGGTTTGCCCCGAGAGAGAGGCCCGCGCCTTGGAAAGCGTCGCAGTTCTGGCAGCGTCCAATGAGCTCTCGCTGGTCTGTGAAAATCCGCGTGAGAGGGTGTAAGTCTCGCGCCAGGTCGTACCCATATCCGCAGCAGGTCTCCAAGGTGCGCGCACGGCGACGACTCTGGATGTGCACCGGGTCCTTCCTGTGGACCGCCCCAGCTGCGGCGGGCGCCACCTGTCCCCCCCCACCTGCCCTCCACCTTGCCGTGGTCAGCGCCCCAGTGTGCTGCCGTCTGACAGCGCACCGTGCGGTCCCGGCGGGCGTGCCCCGCGTGCGACCGTGGCAGACGCGGGCTGTGCAGTTCGCGCAGGGGACGGTCCCCGGGGGGGGTCCCTGGGTTGACACCCTGCATCAACCGGGGCCTAGCAGCCGGCTTAGAACTGGTGCGGACCAGGGGAATCCGACTGTTTAATTAAAACAAAGCATCGCAAAGGCCCGCGGTGGGTGTTGACGCGATGTGATTTCTGCCCAGTGCTCTGAATGTCAAAGTGAAGAAATTCAATGAAGCGCGGGTAAACGGCGGGAGTTACTATGACTCTCTTATGAGAGCATAGTTACAAATGGGGTTACGACGGGGGCGTGGGCCGGTTGTGTGGGCAGAACCGACATGGTGGGGTCCGAGAGGGAGGTTTTCTCTGATGTGGGGAGTTCCCGTGCGACAAATTGGCAATGCCTCAGTTTCGACCACATTCGTGCCGGGAAACCTCTAGTAAAAGCCCTTTAAATCCCCCAATTTTTCGCCAAGAGCTCCGGAGCTAGTTTGTGCCGGGTGGGTTGGTCGGCATCCCTGATGTCACTGGAAACAAATGCCTTGCCACTTCAAGCCAAAACTAGTCTCTCGAGCGATTAATTCTGTGTCGGGAAATACACGCGCTGCGGCGCGGGTCCGGGGAGGGGGGAGTAGCTGGGACTCTCTAGGGGTGACGCGGTTGCGTCTGAGTTGGGCGGGTAGACCTGGTGTCCCAGTGCCACGGGTCGACCTGGTGTCCCAGTGCCACAGGTAGACCTGGTGCCTGAGCCCGACGGGTAGACCTGGTGCCCGAAGCTGGCAGGTAGAACTGGTGTCCGTGCCGTGCGGGTACACTTGATGCCCGAGTCAGACGGGTAGACCTGGTCTCGGGTTTCAGCAGGTAGACCCTGTGTCCTTGTTTAAAGGGTTGATCTGCTCTCCATGCATTGAGGGTAAACCGAGCTTAACGGGTAGACCTGGTCTCTCTTTTATAATGGGTAGACCTGGTCTCGGTGTCCCATGGGTAGACTGGGTGTCGGTGTCATGTAGGTAGACTTGGTGCCCAAACCTTATGGGTAGACCTGGTCTCTTTCTTTTTTTTTTTTTTTTTTTTAAGCAGGTAGACCTGGTCTCAGAGTCCCAGGGGTAGATCTGGTGTCCAAGCCGTGCGGGTAGACCTGGTGCTCGAGTCTAACGGGTAGACCTGGTCTCGGGTTTTAGTCGGAAGACCTGGTGTCCTTGTTTTAAGGGTAGACCTGCTCTCTGGTCAGTGCGGGTAGATCTAGTGCCCAAGTTTAACGGGCAGACCTGGTCTCTCTTTTTAACGGGTAGACCTGGTCTCGGTGTGCCGGGGTAGACCTGGTGCCCCCCACCCCCAAGGCGTGACACATGGGCATGTTTTGTCCATACCAGGCAAACATGGACTGCTGAGCGGGTCATTTGCTGTCCCTCCTTGGAGGGAAGAACAACCTCTCTGCCCTGGACTGAGAGGCCAGTGCTGGGAACAGCACTGGCTGTGCAAACGCACTGATGGGTGCACCCACCCTGACACCTCCCACACTTGTGCTGCTCATGTTGTTTTCCTCTGCAGGGCCTTGTGTTGGGCACAGCCTGCAGAGTCAACTGGAAAACAGATGGAAGCTCTCAGGCCCTGCCCTGAGGAGATGCCCCTGCAGGATGGCAGCGCTGCTGCAGAGGTCAGCTCTGTACCAGCAGTGCCCATGGCCTGTCCCTGCCTGCAGTCACTGCCCAGTCCTAAAGCAGGACTGGCCCCGACTGCCTGAGTACTGAGGCCTCAAACAACACAGGGCTCTGCAGGACAGTGGGCAAGGGCAGGAGGAGGAGGCCCCGGAGGAGAAGAGCTGCTGCTCCCTGCCAGGGCTGCTCTGCAGGGACTCTTCTGTCGCCCAACTGTGCACAGAGGCACCGACCCTGCAGCTCCAGAGAAATCAGAGAGGAAAGATGTCAGGGAAACCAGTCAGTACAGAGTTATTTATTTTGTTTAAGCAGACAGTGAGTACAGTTCCCAATTTGTACAGCCTCTGGACCAGGCGAGAAAGGTAAACACTGAAGAGAAAATGGTGTTTATAAGTATAAAAAAAAAAAAAATATATATTTATTTATATAAAAATATCTTGCTGTAAACAAATTCTAACAAAAAAAAACACCCATTCCAGGAGCAAAAAATAGAGAACTTATTGTGGGTTGTTAATGAAGTACATGAAAGGATTGACCTATAATGAGATACATAGCATGCAAAAGAAGGAGAGTTTATTGCTTCTGAAAAATACCCAGTTATCAGTTTCCTCAGGGCATCCTTGAGCTCCTGGTTCCTCAGGCTGTAGATGAGGGGGTTCAGTGCTGGAAGAATCACCAAGTACAGAACTGACAGGACCAGATCCAGGGATGGGGAGGAGATGGAGGGGGGCTTAAGGTAGGCAATGAATGAGGTGATGTTAAACAGGGAGACTACAGCCCTGTGAGGGAGGCACGTGGAAAAGGCTTTGTGCCATCCCTGCTCAGATGGGATCCTCACCACAGCCCTGAAGATCTGCACATAGGAGAAAACCATGAAAACGAAATAGTTAAACACTAAGTAGCCACTAACCTTAAGAAGGCCAATTTCCCTGAGGTAGCCTGAGTGTGAGCAGGAGAGCTTGAGGATGTTTGGGATTTCACAGAAGAACTGGCCCAGGGCATTGCCCTGGCACAGGGGCAGGGAAAAATGTATTGGCTGTGTGCAGCAGAGCATTGAGAAACCCAGAGGTCCAGGTAGCTGCTGCCATGTGGGCGCAAGCTCTGCTGCCCAGGAGGGTCCCGTAGTGCAAGGGTTTGCAGATGGCAATGTAGTGGTCGTAGCACATGATGGTCAGGAGGGAAAACTCTGCTGAGATGAAGAACAGAAAGAAAAGGACCTGAGCGGCACATCCCATGAAGGAGATATTTGTGGTGTCCCAGAGGGAGTTGTGCATGGCTTTGGGCACAGTGGTGCAGATGTAGCCCAGGTCTGTGAGAAAGAGGTGCAGCAGGAAGAAGTCCCTGGGGGGGTGCAAGTGCTGATGGCAGGCTACGGCGCTGAGGATGAGGCCGTTGCCCAGGAGGGCAGCCAGGGAGATGCCCAGGAAGAGCCAGAAGTGCAGCAAATGCAGCTCCCACCTGTCTGCCAATGCCAGGAGCAGGAACTGGGACATTGAGCTGCTGTTGCACATT
>NW_020956653.1:126862-150026 GCF_003031625.1 Empidonax traillii | reverse complement strand
AGAAGTCCCTGGGGGGGTGCAAGTGCTGATGGCAGGCTACGGCGCTGAGGATGAGGCCGTTGCCCAGGAGGGCAGCCAGGGAGATGCCCAGGAAGAGCCAGAAGTGCAGCAAATGCAGCTCCCACCTGTCTGCCAATGCCAGGAGCAGGAACTGGGACATTGAGCTGCTGTTGCACATTGGTTGTTCCTTAGCACAGGGTCTGTTCAGAAAAGGAAACAGAGGAAACAGTTAGGACAGACCTCTGGGAAAAAACAACTCCATTTCGAAGGGAAATGGATATGTCAAATGTCACCAAATGCACACCAAGGAGTCAGTTTTGCTCTGCTGCAGTGCAACATGGACCTTTTTTGGTAGACCTCTCACCCAAACAAGGAATGTCAGATGTAACAGACCTTGAATACAAAAGTGCCATCTCTTCCCCCATGACTCAAAAGAACTGTGGCATCAGAGAAGAAGCTCAGTCTGATCTCAGAATAATTTTGCCTGTGTTTTCTATTTTTACCATCACACCTGGAGAAGGTTCTTTTCCACTGCAGGAATCCTCATTTCTATGGCCCAGCACACAGTGCCCAGCAGCGCTGCAGGGAAGGGCCCCCAGAGTTGCCTGAACGCCCCCTCCCCCAGGCCTTGGGGGCACTTGTCCCCCACTCCCTGCCCAGGACTCCGCTGCCTGGAGCTGTCCCTGCCAGCAGCTGCTTCTCTGGGCCCAGGGCTGGGCCCTGGAAGTGCTGTCAGAGGCCATTCCAGCCCTGGGGGTTCAGCTCTGCCCTGCAGAGCCCTCTCAGCAGCACAGGGCACTGCCCAGGGGCAGCTCTGCCTGGGCAGGCTCTGATGGCAAAGTCAGAGCAACACTGGGGAGGCTGGTAAAGGTTCACTGATGCTGCCTGTATGGTATGGTGTGGTGATTTCTTATAATCCCTGCTTTATTCACTGTAACATTATTAATATAATAAATAAATAAGTCCCATAGGGACCGTGGTGAACACCAACGTGGTGGGGTAACGAATGTCTTTATTCAAAGAGTCACAACTTTAAATAGTAGTTTCAAATGAACCCACGTCACACAGGTAACTTCCTAAGCCAATCCCATACAAACATTCAAGTGAGCATGTGCAACAGAGTCTTAAAACTACAATTCCCAGAATACGTCAGCAGAACCTGGTATAACCACACCCATATTTCCCCCCTTTTTAATAATAACAAAATACAGAACAGTGCAATTCTTAACAAAACATTCTTCACTTGACATAGTAAACCTATTTCTTATTTAAACCTTATATTCCTAAAAGTTCTATGCAACTGGGTAGAACAAAAACCTTTATTATCTGAGGGTTTGCCTATAATTGGGGAAAACTAACTTTATTAAAGGACAAGGAAAAGTTTAAAGGAGGAACATCATGTTCTGATGTCTTTTGAAGGTGATGTGTTAGAGGTAGTGTTTGTCTCAGATATATTTTGTAAGGTGTATATGGTTTTCATACATTCACGCATCCACACAATCTCTCTGTCATTCATTCATTTGGTGGCCACCGTTCTCTCTTCATTCATGCATACTTGCAACTTAACAACTCTTAAATGAAATTTGTTTGATTCAGCACTTACTTAATCTCATGCATATTTTCGCCTTGTACTCCCTCTTTGTTTTTGTTAATATTGAAAGTTAATGAATTTGAAGGTATAATACTGGCAAGTAGTGTGCATATTCCTGAGTCTGCAGTTAAAAAAAATCAATAGGTAGGTTACTATTACAATCCGTTACTTAATAACAATAGAAATCTTAAAGATGCTAATTACATTACTTAAACAAAATAGCTATAATAATCAAACTTATCTAGATGCACTTAAGAATTTAACAATTTTAAACAATACTTAGTAAACCTCAGTAATCTAAACAGTGTTATAGGGAAATTAGAAACTTAAAAGTGTATCAATAAGGTAAGTTGAATTCTTCTCTATTATCAATGTAAACAGAAAACCTAAGGATAGGCAACTAAAAGATTTACGTAAAAAACAGTCAGTACATTTAGTGTTGTATTGCTTCGGCCCCGGCTCGGGTCGCTGCCCCCCTTCACGGGGGGTGGTGTTACAGTCGGAGCCGCTGCGGTTACGGCGTGGTCATGCCGCTGGCACCGCTCTTCTTTCGGCCCTGGGATTCGGAGAGACTTGTTGTGCGGCGGCTCCAGTACCTGCCACCGCTTGCGCGGTGCAGGGCCATCTACCCGTCGGAGTCCTTTCCAGTCGACCCGAAGCCGGCCGCGGGGTATTGCCGCGGAGGAAATGTGCCTGGCCGGCCCATCCCCGCGGAGACTGGAGTTCAGGTTTTGGCTGGGCGGGCCGGCCGGCGCTCGCGCGACCGGGGTACGGGTACAGCGCATGCCCAGCCGCGCCAGGGTGTCTCCGGGCTGCAGACGGTGCATTCGAGGGGCCGCGCCGGCCCCGCCGCTCCCCGCCATGGCCCGGGGGGTGCTTCAGGGGGTCTTGGTCCAGCCCCGCCCTCGTGAGAGGACCACGCCGTGGCCGCTGCCGCCTGGCCTCGGCTCAGCGACGCCACGCGCCGCCAGTTTCGGTGTTCATTGGGGCCTGGCCCCCGCACCCCCGGGGTAACCCCGCCACCATTGCCGCCGTCGCTCCCTGCAGCCGCCAGCAAGGTGAGGGCCGAGGCTGCGCCGCTTTCAGGCGCAGACCTCCCCCCCGTCCGTTGTCCGCCTGCAGCTCCACGGAGTGGCGCACCGCCCTCGGCCCGCCTCGCCGCGACCGCCTCGCGCTTTGCCAGTTCCGCGCTCTGCACCGGCACCGGTGTCTTCTTCAGCTCCCGGCGCCTGGGCACGCTCCACACGGCCCCATGCAGCCGGGTCCCGCGCGCCGCCGCCCACATTTCACGCGCTCTGAGACGTCCCAACCCCGCTCCTCCGGGTCGTCCTGATGGTTGTCGAGCACCCTGGAACGGCCCGACGCAGTGCCCGGCATCTTGGGCGTGCAGTTTCTCAGCTGCACCAGAAAGTTCACAAGCGACGTGGTGGCCACTGCGGGCCTCACATCGCCGCTGGCCACGGGCGGGACGCACACGCCGCCGGACACGGCTCCGTCCGGGGGAGTGGCCATGGCCACGGCCACCGGCACAGAGTCCCTTTTGCCGGCCGCGCCGCCCTCGGCTCCGTGTGCAATCTCGCGCCACAGCCTCGGCACATGCCCACTCGGCCGCCCGCATCCCCGCGCGTCTGGGTCGTCTCGGTTCGGAGTCCCCTGGACTCCATCTGCAAATCTGCACCAAAGTCCCGGCGCAAGTCCGCTCGGCCGTTTGCCCCGCTGCCTGGGATGGCCGCGGCGCCACCCCATGGCCCCCCCCCAGGCACGGCGGTCCCCTCTCCGGGCCGGGACCCCACGCGGAGCCATGCCAGGAGCTCCACACGGGTCGGAGGCGCGGCGGGAGCGGCCGCCGACCGCGGCAGGGTCCCCGCGCCCGGGCCACCGCCCTCCGCTCGGCCACTCCTCGGCCGGGCCCCAGTTCGCCCGTGGCCCCCGGGCAGAGGAGCCCTGTGGCTGCGCCACTCCAGCTCGCCCCGCCACGCCGCTCTCGGCGCCCCACGCCGCTCTAGCGTCCTCGCCCCGCGCCGCTCCGGGCGCGGTGCTGCCCGCAGCGGCTGGGCCGGGCCCGTCTCTCTCGGCGAGAGCGGGCGAGGCCGTCGCGGCGGGCATGGGGTTCGCACCGGCGCTGCCGCCCATGGTCCCGGCTCCGCTGTCGGAGCCGTCCACCTCGCCGCCCATAGTCCCGGGCGGTGCCACGCCGATCCATCCTTTTAAAACATCGCACCGCTGCCGCTGGCAGGCACAGCAGCTGCTGCCTAGTTACCCGCCTGCAGCACGGACCATGGTCTATGCATGCCTCCCGCAGAGGCAGTCTGTAAGGTGACCACGAGAGAGGAAGACAAGGTACCACGTCCTGCTTTTGGCATGGGCGATATGGCACCCCCCATGCTCCAGTGTGGATTCCACGTGTTTGCAAGGTTGCAATGGCCTGGGGATTCAAAGTCCATTCCCTTCCACCAGTCACACAATTCACGACACGCGCCTTTCTCCCGGGACCCACGCATCCGTGAAAATTCAGTACAAAAAGGTACATTCCAAGGTCCCTTGTCCGAGCTCTCGGCACCCCCCCCCCCCCTCTCTCCACATGGTAAGACCTCGTGGAGGTCGCTACCCGGGCATGTCTGGGGGGGGTAGAGACTCAAGGTTTTCCTTTGTGGACGAATTTTCTTGCGCGGGTTTTAAAATATCTATTTTCTTCTCCTCTGCTTTCTTTCCGTTTCTCCACCCCCCTCTCCAAGTAGTTTCACCAAGAACTGTAAACAGTACCAGTCCTAAAACAGTTATTTTCATCAGTTTTAAAAGTCCAGCTATTTTATGTCTGTAAACTTGTCTCCAAAGTCCTTTCAACTTTAAGCTTAAAGTTGTTCACGTGAATGAAAAGTTTCCATTTTTTCTGTCTTTTTTCTTTTTTTATTTTTTTTTTCTAATTTTTTCCCGCCCTCTCACCTGGACGAAGGTTTTTCTTCTTTCTTCTTTGTTTCCGAGAGCTTTCTCTCCAAATGTAGGCAAATTCCCACCAAGATTTTCAGGCCTTTACTTCGAGCTGAATTGCGGTTCCTCCGCAGACGCCCATCAGAGTTTCCTTTTCTCTGGTACCTGGCGTATATGACTTTTTAATGGCAAGTGTCCTTCAACTTATATTAAAGTTGGTACCTGACACCTGTCCATAATCTCCCTGATTCAGGGCAAGGTTTATGTCCCTGTTTGGGATCGCCAAATGTAGCGTTATTAATATAATAAATAAATAAGTCCCATAGGGACCGTGGTGAACACCAACGTGGTGGGGTAACAAATGTCTTTATTCAAAGAGTCACAGCTTTAAATAGTAGTTTCAAATGAACCCACGTCACACAGGTAACTTCCTAAGCAAATCCCATACAAACATTCAAGTGAGCATGTGCAACAGAGTCTTAGAACTACAATTCCCAGAATACGTCAGCAGAACCTGGTATAACCACACCCATAATTCACCTCTAGGAGAAAAAGACTTGGAATTTCAGTGCCTTCTCCTGGATTGAGAGAATAATTTCTACGTCCCTTTGCCTACACAGAAAACCCAAAGCAAAGGTAGAAAGGACAGGGCACATCCCAGTCAGGCAGCCTCTGACTTCCTGTGCTTCATTTAAACTCTTGTAAGATCTCCTTTAGTCATCTGGAGCTGTGAGTAGCTTTGAAACCTGCTGTCCTGTGAGATTGGAAGGATCCTGCTCTGCCCTTCCAGAGGTTGCTGATTCCCCACAGCCCTTCTCCCCTAGCCCTGGGAGAAGCTCCCCAGCCCAGCTGAGAGTGCCCCTGGCAGGTGGCAGAGTTGCTGCCCCGGCACAGCCCCTGGGCTGCAGGACCCTGCTCTACAGGACAGCTTGGGGAAGCCTGGGGGGCACAGCCCGGCTTCACAGCCCTGCAGGAGCCCTGGGAGAAGGGAACTCTGCTGGCATGTGCCTGGGATGGTGCAGCAGGGAGTGGGATGTGCCAGTGTTAGGAGATCTTTGCACAAACTGCAGACACATTGCCCTTCATGCTGACTTACCATGAGGAAGCCTGGAAAGATTCCTCCTCCAGTGGATCTTCCTCTCGACTTCCCTCCCAGCCCAGGGCTCTGCGTAACCTCTCTCTGCCTTGCTTTTGTGTCCTGGGTGCTGCAGGCAGTGCCCTCAACCCTGCTGGGCTGTGCAGAGGAGCTGCTCCTGGGCAGAGCTGTCTCTTTGAAGCTCTTCTTAGTTGCCAGGAGCTGCCTGCATGCCAGGAGCCTGACCCAGCTCAGCAGCACAGCAACAGCCCCCAGGCATTTCATCACCCTCAGAGGGGAGGGTTAAGGGAGGTTTGATGATCTTTACATGAGACTCAGTCCCTGAGAGTTTGCAAGAAGTCAGAGATTGAAACACTAAAGTTTCTTGCAGTGCTAATGAGTCTCACTGAGGGACACAACTGAGAATGCGTCCCCAGGTTCCAGTTAGAGCAAAAAACTGCAGACAGTGATGACAAGGATGGACAAGCAAGGCAAAGGTGGCTCTGACGCTGAAGAAACATTGACTTGTTTCCTCAATCCAAAGGACCAAGGTCTGACCCCCAGCCCTTGGGAAGGCAGATCCTGTCCCTGCCTCATTGCTCAGGGCTCTTCCTGGGCCACTGGGATGTGGGATGTGCAGTGCCAAGGGCAGGATGATGGGGTGGCACCTGCCAGGCTACTGAGCAGGGACAAGGAGGTCAAGAGGCCCCAGGGCTGCAAGGGCCACTTGTCTCCTCCTGGCATCAGGGACACAGCCAGCAGCCATGGCCAAAGGCCTGCAGAAGGTGGTTGTGTCAGGGCCTTTCAACTTCTGCACAGGCCTCTCTGCTGTGCAGCCCAGGCTGTCCTACGGTGTCCATGCCCTGCCCCTTTCCCTGCAGGCTGTCGTCATCCCCCCGGCTGCCCCACCTCGCTGGCCCCTTCCTGCACTGACATCTCTGCGTCCTCCCTGGCTCTTCCTGCACACACAAAGCCTTGGGCTCATCCAGACTCCTCCTGGTTGATGTGCTGTACCACAGCACTGCCCTTAGAGTGAAATTCTTTTCTGCTCTTGCCAGCCTGGACCTCCCCAGCTGCACTTGGCATTAGTTCTTTATTGCTCCGGCTGTTTTCTGCTACATCCACCCTATCTGAAGTGACTCTTCAAGCACTCCCAGTGTTCTTCTCTGCTGTCCTCTGTCTGCACACCACTGAACACACAACTCCTTTGCCCCTGTAAAATGGCCATATGTTTGAGATCTCCAAAGGCCTTCCTGGGACATCTCTGAGCACTCTCCAAGGTGTCTGCAGATGAACATATGGTGCTCATAGTCTGAGATAGTCACAGGGATATGTTTTACCAAGGCCTGTAGTGGCAGAACACGTGGCTTTAAACTGAAATAGGGGAGCATTATATTGGCTAAAAGGAAGAAATACTTACCAATGGTGCTGGCAAGAACTGCAGCAGAAGAGGATGTCCCATCCATGGATTTGTCCAAGATCAGAACCTTTGAGCAGCCTGAATTAGTGAAGATGTCACTCTCCATGTCCAGGGGTTTGGACCACATCAGCTTTTATCTCCATTCCAAGCCAAACCATTCTGTGATTCAATAATCAAAACTCCTTCTCCAAAGAATTTCTTTTGCTGGGACATGAATTCCCATGTTTTTGGAGAAGGCATTTTAAAAAGGTAAAAAATCAATTCAAATTAAGTTCCAAAACCTCTGTGTGAGAGTTTCACCAAATGGGTCAATGGCAGAGCCTGCCAGGATGACCTTGCCAGTTTAAGATGAGGAACTGTGTTTGGGGTGTGAGTCTTATATTGGGCAACAAGAAATCACATTTGAAGACTGTGCAAGACCTGTCATGGTTTCTCTGGGGAAGAACCAAAGGAAGGGAAATGGTGGGATCACAGTGGTTTGTGAAGGAAAGGGTGTGAGAAAATAGAGAGAAAAGGGCATGAAAAAGATGGTCATGGTAAACAGGAGGATGCTCAAGACACTTCTCAGGCCATGCCCTGACACTGATCCCCACAGCCTGTCTTGTTTTCTTGATAACTCCATTGCCAAGAAGTTTCTGTGGGGAGGGACCTCTCTGCTCCTGGCACAGATTGTGGCCCAAGTTCTATTCCCTGAAGCAGGAACCACAAATATTCAGTTCTTTGGGGGACCAGACTCTGCCCAGACTGGGATGTGTGTTGGGAGCACAAAACAATGAAGAAAATGCAAATCTAAGCACACAGATGGAGGGGTTTGTCCCCCTGCCAGAGGAACCACGGACACTGCCAAAACTCAGGGAGACAAGGGAACCCCAGGACACTGTGGAATCTCCTGGAATCAAGGGGTCATTGGAATCCACTGGGACCTCCTGGAACCAAAGGGAACATGTGACACTGTGGAACCTCATGGGATCAAAAGGACATCAGGACTTTGTGGAACGTCAGGGAATCAAGGGGCCAGTGTGACATCACAGAACCTTTTGGAACCAAAGGGGACCAATGGGACATTGTGGAATCTCATGGAATCAAGGGACCATTGTGACACTGTGGAACCTCACAGAATCCAGAGGCCATTCTGATTCTGCAAGGCCTTATGGAGTCAAAGGGACCATTGGGACACTGTGGAACCTCATGGGATCAAGGGGCCTCTGTGACACTGGGGAAAATGATGGAATCAGTGGGCCATTGTCACACGGCAGGGCCTTATGGAGTCAAAGAACGTTGGAAACAGTGCAAGCTCATGGAATCAAGGAGCAATTGTTGCACTGCAGAGCCTCAAGGAATAAAGGATCCAATCTTGGTTTCAGATTTTGTCAACAAATTAAATTGAAGGAATTCCAGAAGTGTGATTGAAGTACTTTTGTCCCACAGGTTTTAATGATTGGCAAAAGGAGAATATTTATATAAAATGAATCATTTATACTTACAAATGATCAGAAAAAATATCCTAATTAGAATTATTTACTACACAGTATAAAGGCTAAAACTACTGGCAGTGCAGTATAAGATAGGATAGTGCAGTATATTGAAGCAATTCTGGAAAGAATTATATTAAAATCAACAAAAAGAAATAATTACTATGTAGAGATCTGATGTCACTTACCCAGACCAATGGTCATGGGGAGATTTCTTTTGGTCAATCTTGGCGAGTGTCCTTGGAGGGCGTCCCCAGCCAAGGCAGGAATCTCCACACATATACCCCAAGAAGGGCTGTGTTAGAAGAAGCTGCCTGAAGGAAAGGGGACTGGACTGCTCTAGTATGAAGGGACTGACTGCTCCTCACAAATGTCCAGACCAGTTACCAGCTTCTCTGTCACATCCCTTTCCACCCTCTGGGGGAAGAACCTTTTCCCAAGATCCAACCTAACCCTGGCCTGACACAACTCCAGAACATTCCCTCAGTGCTGTCTCTGGTCCCACCAGAGCAGAGCTCAGGGTCTGCCCCTCCTCTGCCCCTGCCCAGGGAGTTGTGACTGCAGTGAGGTCTCCCCTCCTCAAGAGCCGGGAGGTCACTTTGCTGTCCTGGGGGCTCCATGGAGACCTCCCAGGGCTCATCCTGCACAATCTCCTGGAATCAAAGGCTCTGTGGGGACACTGGAGGGCCATGTGGAGTCCAGGGACCATTGGGACACTGGGGAAACTCATGGAATGAAGGGACCATTGTGACCCTGCAGGGCATCGTGGAACCTTGTCTGTTGGGAAACACAAAAGGATGTGTGGGGGTGTTTAACTGACAACCAGGAGAATTTTGGAGAGGGACCTTTACACACCGAGATATTGATGTGTCCACACATCTCTGCCTGGGTGTGGGTGTGAATTGACTGTGGTGTGAGTGTTGTTATTGTGAATCTATAATTCAGTCACTTAAATTTTAGCAAATGCTATTGAATTCCTTGATAACTGTTAAAATGCTCAGTAATTAAGTCCTACTAATCTCTTTTGCCCCCTTATCTTTGTGTCAAAATCCTTTGCACCCTGACCCTCTTGCATTTCAAGGCTCTGTGTAAATCATTCTTTTTTCATAAAATAATGGGTGTTTTTTGTGACGTCCACATGGAAATCTCCCTCCTCAGCTAAACTGCAAAACCACTCCAATTAGTTGTTGAAGTCTTTAAGATATGAAGACAATAAAAGGAAGAGAAAGAAATTGTTTTTCTGTATTTAATGAGCCCCACAGTGTGTTTAGAGACAAGTCCATCATGCTGAAGTATGAGAGAAGATTTATGAAGCTGCTCAAGAGCTGTCTCTTTGAAGCTCTTCTTGGTTGCCAGGAGCTCCCTGTGTGCCAGGAGCCCGGCCCAGCTCAGCAGCACAGCAACAGCCCCAGGCAACCCTTTCTCTGCCCCTCTGGGCTCCCTCCACGTGTCCCTGTGGCTCCAGGGGAACCTGCTGGGACACAGCTGAAGGAAAGAATGATGTTCTTCTCTCAGCTGGCCACAGACACTTCTTTCAGCAGTGTCATTTCTCCAAACAGACACAGAGTTAAGTCCAAGAGTCCCCTTTTCATGTCCCATCCTTAGACAGGAACCCCAAAGTGCCCAGGAGGGATCTCCTTCCCCTGCACTGAGGAAAGGGACTCAGCTGAGTCAACAGAGGTGTCTCATTGTGGCTCTACAGACCTGGGGCCAGAAGGACACTCAGCTCCCTCCACAACCCCCATGGGCTGGGATTCCTCCTGCCCCACTTCAGTGGGCACAAAACAGGCACCTGCAGGTGACTCCTTATCCCAGTTCCCCGGCAATGAATGAAGAGCAAAGCCAGGAGTGACCTGCTGGGACACAAAGCCCTGGTTCCTTCTGAGGGGCCAGAGGGGACCGAGATTCCTGCTGAGAACTGCAGGCTCCAATGGAGCAGTTCCCAGGGACAGGGCAGCAGCTGTGGGATCTTCTTGGAGGCTGCTGGGACATTGCTTTGGCCAACTGAAGTGGCAGAAGGTGCCCCCATGTAGGACAGGGGAACCTGTCACTGTTCCTTCTGTGCAGGGCAGCCCCTGGAGGTGCTCAGGTGACCAAATGGAGTCAGGTGGCACAGGGAGAGAGGTCTCTCTCCTGTTCTTTATCGGGGTATTTTCTCATCTGCATCTGCTGCTCTCAAAGAGGAAGAGTTGGGCATGGGTGTGAAAAGCAGTGTCAGCCTGGGCTGTGGTGCCCATGGAATGGGAGGTCTCACCTCCCACGGGGAAGGGTAATAGAAGAGAGCAGAGACTGGAGTGGAGAGGAGCAGACTTTGCCCGAGTCTCGTGACTTGGAGTGGGGGACCCACTCGTGTGAGAAACACAGAAGGGCAGCAGAGCTTAGTCCAGCTGCTCTGCAAGGACAGTGTGTGGCAGGTCCCAGACTGTGCACACCAACAGTCAGGGAAAGAAGCAGAGCTGAGAAGGGGATGAAGGGCAGATCCCAGGGGGTCAGAATCAGTGCACAGAGAATACAATACCAGACTCCCCACTTGGACCAAGTCTGTGGGACACACAAGATGGGGGCTACTGAAGAGGGAGGAAATGTAAACATGATTTTTTTTTTTTTTTTAAGAAAACATCAAAACCATAGAAAATAAGAACATGTACCTAAGGAAAGACCTCTTTGTTCATGGGTGTTATGGCACACAGTGGGAGTGTCAGTCAGCAAAAAATATTAAACAATTAAACATCACGGACTGTTCTTACGCAAAAATCAAATCCCCTGCATGAGCAGGAGAGCTTGAGGATCTATGGGACCTCACAGAAGAACTTCCCCAGGGCATTGCCCTGGCACAGGGGCAGGGAAAATGTATTGGCTGTGTGCAGAAGAGCAGTGACAAACCCAGAGGTCCAGGCAGCTGCTACCATCTGGGCACAAGCTCTGCTGCCCAGGAGGGTCCCATAGTGCAGGGGTTTGCAGATGGCAATGTAGCGGTTGTAGCACATGATGGTCAGGAGGGAAAACTCTGCTGAGATGAAGAACAGAAAGAAAAAGGCCTGAGCAGCACATTCTGTGTAGGAGATGTTTGTGGTGTCCCAGAGGGAGTTGTGCATGGCTTTGGGCACAGTGGTGCAGATGCAGCCCAGGTCTGTGAGAAAGAGGTGCAGCAGGAAGAAGTCCCTGGGGGTGTGCAGGTGCTGGTCGCAGGCTACGGCGCTGAGGATGAGGCCGTTGCCCAGGAGGGCAGCCAGGGAGTTGCCCAGGAAGAGCCAGAAGGGCAGGAGCTGCAACTCCTGCCTGTCTGAAAATGCCAGCAGGAGGAACTGGGCCATGGAGCTACTGTTGGGCATTTGCTGCTTCCTCAGAGTGTTTGGATCTGTTGAGGAGGAGAAGTCAATACTGAGTTAGACCAGGCTGCTGCAGCCAAACAGGACACGTCTCACAGCCACCCCACTCTCAGGCTCTCTCTCCTCACTCACACCTCCCTGCAGCTCCCTCCCCTGAGCTCTGGCTGTTGCTGCCTGAGGGCACCATTGGAAGCAGAAACTCTGGGATGGGCTCCCAAGGACTCCTCCTTTCTCTGCTGGCAGAGGGAACTTGGAATGCAAGGTGATCTCTAATTAAATGTGCTCCTGATACACCCAAGAGCTTCTCAGATTTGCTGTTTGCAATTTGCCCAAATGAAGGACTGAGGGAATTCTTTGTGTTTGTTCCCCAGTTGCACCAGCCACAGGTAGGAGTCGTTGTGGATGTTGGAAATCCCTGACATTTCCATTGCACTGCAGGTCAAGTCTTGTGGGTTCTGAGGACACAGTTATGGTCCCTCAGTGCAGAGAGAAGAGCTGCTCTGCCCATCAGTCTGTGCTCAGCTGCCCTGTCATGGCAGCTTGGAGCTGGAGGAGCATCACCCTCCAGTGTTCCTCTACAGAGAAACTGCACAGGTCTCCAGGAATCCATGTCCAAAGAACAGATTGACACACTCCTCACCTTTTCATCTCTCCCCTCCCAGAGTAAGACACAAAATGCTCATTGCAGCTGCCCAGAGCATTTCCATGGATTTAGCACTGAGGAGTTTACTCCAAGGGGATCCTGTGCAGCAAAGAGATACTATGGCAGAGCTGTGCCCTCCTGGAGGGCACCTACAGCCCTGCAGGACACCCAGGGAAACAGCTGAAGAGCCTAAAGTTGCCTGGAGGGAAAAAGGGCACCTTACTCCCACAGACACATCTCCACAGCAGCACCCAAAGAGTTTGTGTCTGCACAGGAATCTGCCCCCCCAAACCCCACAGTGGCTCAGAAAAGCCAAGGGTGAGAAGAAGGGGAGTCCAGGTAGCAGGGGATGGCAGGGAAATGCCAGAGTGCTCCTGCAAAGGGAGGTGGGACAGACAGAGACAGATGGAAATGAGGGTCTTGTCCTTGCCTGGGCTCTGGCTGCTGAAGGGCAATGCCTAGCCTAGCCCCCGTGGGCCTGAGGGTAGAGGTTCTACTTGGGCTGGCAAAGGAGCCCAGGCAGGAGCTGCTCAGGGAAGGGCTCTGTGCCACACACACAGGCAGGGAGGGGCCACATCCCCCTGGCCAGCACTTGTGGCAGCAGCTGCCTCTCCCTCCCTGCCTGGGTGTGTGTGAGGAGCTGTTCCTGCCAGCAGCCCCTCCCTGTGCCCAGCTCAGCTCCCTGCCAGTGCTGCCAGAGCCCATGCCCAGCCCAGGGCCCAGGGGCAGCTCTGCCTGGGCAGGGGCTGCAGGGGCAGGTGTTGGCAGTGGATGTGCTTCCTGAGAAGCGCCCCTGCAAATGGTAGCGTGCACAACTGAAGCTGGGAGGAGCCCTGAGCCTGCAGCTGAAGGGCCCTGCCCAGCCCTGCCCTGCCATGAGGGCTCACCCTTTCCCCCCACCCCTTCTCCCTGCAGGGCCATGGCAGCTCCTTGGCCGGGCTGAGAGCTGCCCCTGGCAGGCAGCAGAGTCCCTGCCCCAGCACACACAGCCCTGGGGAGGCAGGACCCTGCTCTGCCCCACAGCCCTAGGAACCCCTGGCTGCACTCTCACCTTCCCACCCCACAGCCAGCCCTGGCAGGGTTGCCATTTGGCAGCTGCAAGAGCCACTTGCAGCAACTCACCTGCACTGCTCTGCAGCCACAGCCTTCCCGTGCCAAAGGGCTGCCAAGGTTCTTCCCCTGAGGAGCTCTGCCCTGTCCTCCCAGCCCAGGATCCCTTTCACCTCCTGTTCCCTTCTCCTGTCTGACCTTGCTGCCTGCAGCTCCTGCCCTGCTCTGCCATAGGACCATTTCCTCTGCACTGCAGGGACTGGGAGAATCCTTCTGATAGATCGTACAAACTGTGGGATGTGACAGCTTTAGGAGATCCCTGCAGGAAGGGAAGTTCAACTATCCTACAGCCAGAGAATTCTTCATTCAAATCCTGTGAATGTTTCTCGTGTAGTTAGAGCTTAGTCCCCTCCCAGCTCAGGCTGCCTCATCTCTGCCTTCTCTTCTGTGCCGTGGGTGCTGCAGGCAGTGCCCTCAGCCCTGCTGGGCTGTGCAGAGGAACTGCTCCTGGGCAGAGCTGTCTCTCTGCAGCGCTGCCCCCTTGCCAGGAGCTCCCTGTGTGCCAGGATACAGCCCAGCTCAGCAGCACAGCAACAGCCCCAGGCATTTCATCACCCTCGGCGGCTTTGGGGATGAGTCCCTGAACATCAGACCCTGAGGAGAGTTGAGGAACCTCTTGAGAAACCAAAGTGAGATTCAAACTGTAAAGTTTCTTGTAGTTTTAATAGGTCCCACTGAGGGACTCAACTGAGAAAACATCCTCAGGACTGTGTAAGAGCACAAACCTGGAAACTGTGATGACAACTCAGAGAATTACAAAATCACCAAGGTTGGAAGAAATCTTCAAGATCTTGTGATCCAGCTGTCAACCAGCATCACCATAGTCACCCCTCAACCATATCCCAAAGTTCCATATCCAGATGCCATCTGAACGCTTCCAGAGACTCCACCACTTCCCTGGGCTACTTGTTCCAACGCCTAAACACTCTCAGTGACAAAAGCATTTTATAATATCTAATCTGAACCTCACCCAAGGCAACTCAAGGCCATTTCCTCTCTTGCTCCCACTAAAAGCTTTGTAAAAGAGATCGACCCCTGTTCCCCACTAAAACCTCCTTTCTGGTCATTGTAGAGAGTGATGAGGTGCAGTCTGGGCTCCCCCCTCTGCAGACTAAAGAACCTCAGTTCCCTCAGCTGCTCCTCATCAGACATGTTTTCCAGACCTTTCCCCAGCTCCATTCCCTTCTCTGGACACACTCCAACCCCTCCAGGGCCTTTTTCCACTCAGGGACCAGAATTGGACACAGCACTCGAGGCGGGGCCTCCCCAAAGCCCAGCACAGAGGGGCAATCACTGCCCAGGTCCTTCTGACCACCCTGTTCTCCAGAAAGGCCAGGGTGCCCTTGGCCTTCTTGCCCCCCTGGGCACACTCTGACTCATATCCAGTCACTGTCAAGCAGCACCCCCAAGTCCCTTCCTGCTGAGCAGCTCTCAAGCCCCTCTGCCCCAAGCCTGGAGCGTTCCAGGGGGTTGTTGTGACCCAAGTGCAGGCTCTAACACTTGGCCTGATTGATGCAGCCTGTCCAGATCCCTCTGCAGAGCCTTCCTGCCCTCCAGCAGATCCACACTCACACCCCACTTCGTGGTACCCACGAATTTCCAGAGGAGGCACTCGATCCCCTCATCCAGATCATCAGTAATGATGTTAAACAGGAGCAACCTCAAGCCTGAGCCCTTGGGAAACCCACTAGTGACCAACCCTACCTGCATTTCGTTCCATCCCCCACCACTCCCTTGGCCATCAGCCAGTTTTTCCCCCAACAAACAGTTCCCTTGTCCAGACCATGAGCAGCCAGTTTGTGCAGGAGATGCTGTGGGAGATGGGGTCAAAGGCTTTCCTGATGTCAGCACAGACACATTCCCAGCCTTTCCCTCAACTGCTGAGGCAGTCATTTGTCACAGAAGGAGATCAGGTTGGTCAGGCAGGACCTGTCTTTCCCAACCGCACGCTGGTTGGGCCTGATCCCCTGGATGTTCTGCCCGTGCCATGGGATGGTGCACTCGGGTGCATCCCTTCTGGGCCCAGGGCCTTGTGGGGGTCCAATTGGCAGGGCAGGTCACTGAGCATTTCTTACTGGATTATGGGGGCATCATTCCGCTCCCTACCACCAACTTACTGCCCTGGGAGTTTAATGTACTGCGGACAGCTTGTTTTAGTTTTATAGACTGAACCAAAGGAGGCGTTAAGTCCCTCAACCTTTTCCTCGTCCCCTGACATTGTGCTACCCTCTGCATCTAGAAAAGGATGGAGCAATTGCGATCTCCAAGACACAAGAAGGCTGCAGTCTGCTTCCCTGATGACGAGAGGACCTCTAGTAGAGCAAAGAGGAAATCCAACAGTGAATGCTCTGACAAGGATAAATAGAGGGGCCCTGCCTTCTGTCAGGAGAAGGAAAGGGACCAGGAAGATAATCGGGTTTACTGGGCTGTGTGGGTTTGATGGTCTGGCACATTGGATCCCCAGAGATACCGAGCTTTGATAGACACTGGTGCCCAGTGTGCATTGATGCCATCTGAACACAAGACTACGGAGACTGTTTCTATTTCTGGAGTGACAGGAGGGTCGCAGGAGTTGTCAGTGGTAGAGGCCGAAGTAAGTTTGACTGGAGACCAATGGGAAAAGCATCCCATTGTGAAGGGGGCAGGAGTCCCCTGTATCCTTGGTATTGATTACCTCAGAAGAGGATACTTCAAGGACCCGAAGGGGTACCTATGGGTTTTCGGTGTAACCACAGTGACTGAGGAGAAATCCAAGCAATTGTCTGCCCTGCCTGGTCTCTCAGAAGATCCTTCTGTTGTAGGATCCCTGTGAATCGACGATCAACAAGTGCCAAGAGCCACTTCAACAGTGCATAGACAACAGTACCGGACCAATTGAGATGCTTTGATCCCCATCCATAAGATGATCCAGAAGTTGGAGAGTCAAGGGGTGGTCAGTAAAACTCATTCACCCTTCAACAACCCCATCTGACCTGTGCATAAATCTGATGGAGAATGGAGACTGGACTATTGTTGCTTGAATGAAGTCACGCTGTGCCAGACATGTTGGAGCTCCAGTACGAGCTGGAGTCCAAGACATCAAAGTGTTGCCACTATTGATATTGCAAATGCATTTTTCTCCATTCCCTTGGCAGCAGAGTGCAGACCACAGTTTGCTTTCACGTGGAGGGGTGTGCAGTACACCTGGAACCGACTGCCCCAGGGGTGAAAGCATAGTCCAACAATTTGCCATGGGGTGATGCAAGCCACCCTAGAGAAGGGTAAGACCCCAGAGCACATCCAGTACATTGATGACATCATTGTATGGGGGGACACAGCAAAAGAAGTTTTTGAAAAAGGACAAAAGATCATCCAGATTCTCGTCGAGGCCAGTTTTGCCATCAAGAGAAATAAGGTCAAGGGACCTGCCAGAGAGATCCAGTTCCTGGGGGTGAAATGGCAAGATGGACGTTGACAGATTCCAACAGACAGCATCAATAAGATCACAGCAATGGCTCCACCAACTAACAAGAAAGAAACCCAAGCTTTTCTGGGAACCATAGGCTTCTGGAGGATATACATTCTCGAGTACAGCCAATTTGTGACCCTCTTTACTTCTTGACCAGTAAAAACAATAATTTCCAATGGGATCCTGAACAACAGTAGGCTTTCAGGCAGATCAAACAAGAGATTGCACACACCGTGGCTCTTGGCCCAGTCAGGACAGGACCAGATGTAAAGAATTTACTTTACTCTGTAGCTGGAGATAAAGGTCCCTCCTGGAGCCTTTGGCAAAAGGTGCCTGGTGAGACGCGAGGGTGACCACTTGATTTCTGGAGCCGAAACTACAGAGATTCTGAGGTCAATTACACCCCTATGGAAAAGGAGATCCTAGCAGCATATGAAGGCACACAAGCAACCTCAGAGGTGATTGGTACCGAAGCACAGCTCTTCCTGGCACCCCGATTACAAGTATTGAGCTGGATGTTCAATAGAAAGGTGCCCTGTACACATCATGCCACCGATACCATGTGGAGCAAGTGGATGACTTTGATTACGCAACGTGTCCGAACTGGAAACTCGAATCGCCCTGGAATTTTGGAAATTAGAACCAATTGATCTGAAGGTAGAAACTTCAGTCTGGCAGATGAAGAGGAAGAAGAACCAGTGAGTCTAGCTAAGGAAACTCCGCCATATAATCAGTTGCCAGATGAAGAGACACGCTATGCCCTTTTCACTGACAGTTCTTGCCGCATTGTAGGGAGGAGCTGGAAGTGGAAAGAAGCTGTGTGGAGTCCCACCTGACGGGTAGCGCAAACCACTGAAGGTGTAGGAAAATTGAGTCAGATTGCGGAACTCAAAACCATCCAGTTGGCCCTGGACATCGCAGAACGAGAAGGATGACCAAGGCTGTACCTCTACACCGACTCGTGGATGATAGTCAATGCCCTATGGGGATGGCTAGACAGGTGGAAGAAGGTGAACTGGACATGTAGAGGCAAACCCATCTGGGCTGCTGATTTGTGGCAGGACATCGCTGTCAGAGTGAAGAAACTGTATGTGAGAGTCCGCCATGTGGATGCCCATGTGCCCAAGGGTCGAGTTAATGAGGAACATGCTCATAACAGAGAGGTAGACTGAGCTGCACAGGTCAAGGTGTCACAAGTAAACCTGGAATGGCAACATAAGGGAGAATTGTTCCTAGCTCGATGGGCCCATGATGCTTCAGGCCATCAGGGTCGAGATGCCACCTATAGATGGGCACGAGACCGAGGGGTGGATTTAACCATGGACACTATTTCCCAGGTTATTCATGACTGTGAAACCTGTGCCACTATCAAGCAGGCAAAAAGAATGAAGCCCCTGTCGTATGGTGGACGCTGGGACAAGTATAAATACGGGGAGGCATGGCAGGTTGATTACATCACATTGCTACAGACCCGCCAACGTTAACACCCTGTGCTTACCATGGTGGAAGCAACCACTGGATGGCTGGAGACTTATTCAGTGCCCCATGCAAAGGCCTGGAATACTATTCTGGGTCTTAAAAAACAAGTCCTGTGGCAACATGGGACTCCAGAGCGAATTGAGTCACACAATGGGACTCATTTCAAAAATGATTTAGTCACCACTTGGGCAAGGGAACATGGAATCGAATGGGTATATCACATTCCATATCATGCATGAGCTGCTGGGAAGACTGAGAGGTGTAATGGACTGTTAAAAACTACTTTGAAAGCACTAGGTGGGGGAACTTTCAAAATTGGGATCAAAACCTAGCAAAGGTCACATGGTTAGTGAACACTAGGGGTTCTGTCAACCGAGCTGACCCTGCACAAGCAGAATCCCTCCACATTGTAGATGGAGACAAAGTTCCAGCGATCCACTTGAGAGGAATGCTAGGGAAAGCTGTTTGGGTAACTCCTGCCTCAGACCAAGACAAACCCATTCATGGGATTGGTTTTACTCAAGGACCAAGACATACCTGGTGGGTAATGAGGAAAGATGGAGAGATCCAATGTGTGCCTCAAGGAAATTTAACCTTGGGGAAAAACTAATTTTGTGCCTTGAGTTGTGTTTTACAGGAGACCAGACACCAGACAAGAAAGACCTGAACTAAGCTGATGCCGGTATCCAATGATGAGACAGTCCAGAACAATGAATCAGCCCAAAAACCAGAACTTTGATTGTGATTGAGGAGACCAAAGATCTGAAATGAACTGATGTTGGTGATGATTTTCAACAGCTGCTCCGAGGAGACAAACAAGGACTATATAAATATGTATATATGCGCGGGATATAGGTGAACAAGAGATATAGGTGTTACGTAAAAATAGTATGGAATAAGGGGTGGAAAATGTGGTGGTTTTAATCTAGGCCTTCCTTGGTGACCAGTTTGTAACCAAGGAAGGGGCAGTGTTCCCAATATTCCATATGATTTTTACATAAATCGGGGTATAAATAAGAAGGGAGGAGAGGCCCTCGCTCTCTTCCATCGAAGTTCGGGAACAGTGGGTCCTTGCGTTGGTCTCGCTTATCTAAGGTTGAGGCCTGCAGCATCCACTGACCTGCCACGTGGAGGCTTGGAGAGTGCTGGCCGTGTTTGCCACTCCTGCTTTTCTAAGGGACGTTGTGAGATTTGTTTTAGTAATTATTTTGCTAGTTCTCAGGTTTGATTGATTATATCTGTTCGGTGTCCCTTTTTGTCCCCTTTTGTTCCCCTTTCCCTATCCCTTCGGGGGGTGTTTGGATTCCCTTTTACTGTGTACATAGCATTTTAACTCTATATAACTGTAATATACGTAAATATATATATATTTTTATATAAGTAGCATGATTTTGGATTCTTTAATTTTTTATAGTTTTTTTTTCCTTTACCCGAAGGGAAGAAGGATTGGGGGAAGGCAATTGCTACTGTGTGTTCAGGCATTTGGCAGGGAGCCAGGTCCAAACCATCACAATTTCTTTTTTCATTTTAATTCCCATTATGAAGATAAACAATTAAATCTGTAATATATAACAAGCACAAGTATTATTTTGCCAAGTAATGTCTACTCTTCAAATTCAAACATTACCTCTTGATTGAAACCTCCTTAATTTCACTAAACTCACAACTAACCTGTATTATCTCAAAAATCCACAGGATGTCACCCTCAGATCACAAAATATTTGCCCTTCCCACTAAACCTGTATTGACACACAAACCCACAAGATGTCACCCTAAGACCACAAGATACACACTACAGCAAACCTGTATGTATCAGAAAATATACATATCTATGCGTGCTACAACAATAAAATCTAGCCCACTGAGTTTCTTTTCCAAACTTTGGTTGGCTCCACATCTAATACAATAGAAATTCAAAGCCTGATCTAAGTGTATTTCCTGCATACCACAGAGTCCAAGAATTCACAGTCAAGACCAGTTACCAGCTTCTCTGTCACATCCAACTTCCAAAAGCAGAATGTATGTTTGGAGTTTGGTGAACCAGGTTGGTTTGAGCATCATTCAACACCAAAAAAATTCCCGTGGCGTCACCAGTAGCTCCCAGATCTCCCAGAGAGCTTGCAGGAGAACCTGCACTGTTGGCATTGTCTGATGGCATTTTAGGCCTTCTCAGGGCAGGTCCTCCTGCCCCACGGGGAGAGAGGTTGGCTGTGAAAGTCCATCCTGGAGATGCACAGGTCCCCAAGAGTGGGGCTACTGAGTGACACACAACCATGGACAGGTGGATGGCACTGACAAGATCAAAGTGCCTCAGGTAGAGCTGGACTGGCAACACAAGGGGGAATTCTTCCTGGCTCGATGGGCCCGTGACACCTCAGGTGCTCAGAGCAGAGGTGCAACACACACACTGGGCTTGTGATCCAGGGGTGGATTTACCCATGGACACCAACTGCCAGGTTATCCAGAGTTGTGAAACATGTACTGCCATCAAACAGGTCAAGAGGGTAAAGCCCCTGTGGTGTGGGGGATGATGACTGAAATAGGGATGTGGGGAGACCTGGCAGATTGATCCCAACACACTCTCCAAACCCACCAAAGCAAACTCTCCGTGCTGACAATGGTGGACACAAGTCCCGGAGTGCAGGAGACACACCCTGTGCCTTACAGCACTGCCCACAACACCATCCTGGGCCTGGAAAAGCAAGTCCTGTGGAGACATGGCACTCCAGAAAAACTGGAGTTGGACAGCAGGACTCTTCTCAAAAACAAACTCATGGACACCTGGACCAGAGAGCTGGGCATGCAGTGGATGTATCATATTCCCTGTCCTGCACCAACCTCGGGGAAAGTTGAATGGTAGAGTGGACTGGTAAAAACCACCTGGAAAGCAATGGGCAGTGGGACCGTCAAACACTGGGATCTGCATTTAGCAAAAACCACCCAGTTAGTTCATCCTGGAACTTAAAGAGATAAAACTCCAGGCCAGTTCAGTGTGTAAGAGAAGCTACAAAGAGCAGGTCCTTTAACCAGGCCCACAGGCCCAGGGGAACACACACGACATGCCCTCCCAGGCAATGGTTCAACAGTTGCAGAAGATGGTCCATCCAACCCCAGAACTCTCCACCCCCTGGCTCTACCCAGTTCGGACCCCAACATGCCCCTCTGGGAATTGGGGTTGGGGGTTTTGGGACCCCTTCTTCCTCATCTTTATCTTCTTCACAGCACACACAGTCCTTGGAGCACCTCCAAAGTTCTGCCCTTGAAGGTTGCTTTGTCTCTTGTGAGATCTTGTCCAGGCCTGGGGTACCATGTTGTCCAATAGAGGTGTTTTTCAACAATTCTACCCTGAACAGAAGTCTAAACATGCTAAAGGAACTTAGAAAGTTTGATATAAAATGGGGGAATAGGGTTGGATATGTGTAAACTCCTATGCTAAAGGGTGATCTATAATACAACAACATTCACATCTGCATTTACTACACAACTACTTTTAAAATCTACAAAAAACTGAAAAAAAATACTACAAAATCTTTAAGGCATCACACTAACCTACTTAATTAACTCTACCAGTTGAACTGACCCTGTCCAAAAAGACCCTTTAGGTACCATTGAAGGGGATAAAATCCCTGTGGTCCATCTGAGGAATATGTTGGGAAGGACAGTTTGGATTAGTCCTGCGTTAACAATCGCACCCATGAGATTGTTTCTGCTCAAGGACTTGGGTGCACTTGGTGGATGATTCAGAGGGATGGGGGAACACTGAGTGTTCCTCCAGGGGATTTGATTTTTGCGTAAGACCCTTTACCAGCCTCCCCAGTGTTGCTCTGACTTTGCCATCAGAGCCTGCCCAGGCAGAGCTGCCCCTGGGCAGTGCCCTGTGCTGCTGAGAGGGCTCTGCAGGGCAGAGCTGAATCCCCAGGGCTGGGATGGGCTCTGGCAACACTGCCAGGGCCCAACCCTGGGCCCAGGGAAGCAGCTGTTGGCAGGGACAGCTCCAGGCAGCAGAACCCTGGGCAGGGAGTGAGGGGCAAGTGCCCCCAAGGCCTGGGGGAGGGGGCGTTCAAGCAGCTCTGGGGGCCCTTCCCTGCAGCGCTGCTGGGCACTGTGTGCTGGGCCATAGAAATGAGGATTCCTGCAGTGGAAAAGAACCTTCTCCAGGTGTGATGGTAAAAATAGAAAACACAGGCAAAATTATTCTGAGATCAGACTGAGCTTCTTCTCTGATGCCACAGTTCTTTTGAGTCATGGGGGAAGAGATGGCACTTTTGTATTCAAGGTCTGTTACATCTGACATTCCTTGTTTGGGTGAGAGGTCTACCAAAAAAGGTCCATGTTGCACTGCAGCAGAGCAAAACTGACTCCTTGGTGTGCATTTGGTGACATTTGACATATCCATTTCCCTTCGAAATGGAGTTGTTTTTTCCCAGAGGTCTGTCCTAACTGTTTCCTCTGTTTCCTTTTCTGAACAGACCCTGTGCTAAGGAACAACCAATGTGCAACAGCAGCTCAATGTCCCAGTTCCTGCTCCTGGCATTGGCAGACAGGTGGGAGCTGCATTTGCTGCACTTCTGGCTCTTCCTGGGCATCTCCCTGGCTGCCCTCCTGGGCAACGGCCTCATCCTCAGCGCCGTAGCCTGCCATCAGCACTTGCACCCCCCCAGGGACTTCT
>NW_020956653.1:109003-126669 GCF_003031625.1 Empidonax traillii | reverse complement strand
CTGTTTCCTCTGTTTCCTTTTCTGAACAGACCCTGTGCTAAGGAACAACCAATGTGCAACAGCAGCTCAATGTCCCAGTTCCTGCTCCTGGCATTGGCAGACAGGTGGGAGCTGCATTTGCTGCACTTCTGGCTCTTCCTGGGCATCTCCCTGGCTGCCCTCCTGGGCAACGGCCTCATCCTCAGCGCCGTAGCCTGCCATCAGCACTTGCACCCCCCCAGGGACTTCTTCCTGCTGCATCTCTTTCTCACAGACCTGGGCTGCATCTGCACCACTGTGCCCAAAGCCATGCACAACTCCCTCTGGGACACCAGGGACATCTCCTTCATGAGATGTGCTGCTCAGATCCTATCTTTCTGTTAATCTCAGCAGAGTTTTCCCTCCTGACCATCATGTGCTATGACCACTACATTGCCATCTGCAAACCCTTGCACTACGGGACCCTCCTGGGCAGCAGAGCTTGCGCCCACATGGCAGCAGCTACCTGGACCTCTGGGTTTCTCAATGCTCTGCTGCACACAGCCAATACATTTTTCCCTGCCCCTGTGCCAGGGCAATGCCCTGGGCCAGTTCTTCTGTGAAATCCCAAACATCCTCAAGCTCTCCTGCTCACACTCAGGCTACCTCAGGGAAATTGGCCTTCTTAGGGTTAGTGGCTGCTTAGTGTTTAGCTATTTTCTTTTTCATGGTTTTCTCCTATGTGCAGATCTTCAGGGCTGTGGTGAGGATCCCATCTGAGCAGGGATGGCACAAAGCCTTTTCCACGTGCCTCCCTCACAGGACTGTAGTCTCCCTGTTTATCATCACCTCATTCATTGCCTACCTTAAGCCCCCCTCCATCTCCTCCCCATCCCTGGATCTGACCCTGTCAGTTCTGTACTTGTTGATTCTTCCAGCACTGAACCCCCTCACCTACAGCCTGAGGAACCGGGAGCTCAAGGATGCCCTGAGGAAAATGATAACTGGGTATTTTTCAGGAGCAAAAAACTGCATCTTTTCCTCTACAGAACACTCACTGTGTAACACTTTACTGGTCCAGCCTGACTTCCAAACACTTTGGTAGTGGTGGGGTCAGGGGCTTTCATGTTATTTTCCTCTTGTTCATGTATTAACACTCAAATTTGACTGTTCATCCCATATATAATTCACTCTCTCTGTCTTTTTTTTTGACTCATAAAATATACAACTCAGGAATCATGCTCTGTGTGCATTTAAACCAAAAAAAGTTCATGCAGCAAGGCATTTGTCAAACATCCGCCCTGTGATAGTTTGTACATGAGGAATCAGAATCTCTGAGTGTAAGAAAGGACATAAATTCTTTTTCCTTGGCCCTTCATCCAAGACCTCCCCTGAAGCTGGAGGGCATTTCCATGTTTGCAGATGTGGAGGGGAAGAGTCCCAGCCCTACCAGGGAGCACCAGAACTGGGTCTTTGCAGAGTTGCTCTCTTTGCACTCCTCCCCTCTCCTTTGCTGTTCGTGTCCAAGGCCTGAGTGCTCTGACAGCTCAGTCACTGTCCTGCTGTGTGTCAGTCCTGGGACCACAGGCAGGGACAGGCCCTGGGCACTGCTGGGACAGGGCTGGGCTCCACACCAGCACTTCCATCAGCAAAGGGCTTCCCCTGCAGGCACTTCCTGAAGGCTGAGGGCTTTTCCCAACACTGGTATTGAGAAGAAGTCCAAGGAATAGACTCTGCAAAACTTGTTGCTTTGCTTGTTTCTCCATGGAGACAGTGCAGGGAGGGCAGGGACCCACTGGGACTTCAGGGACTGAGGGCTGGCTCAGATGTTGTGTGTTGGTGGCCGATGGGCAATGGAGATGACAAAGGATCTCCAAGTCACCTGCCAGGGGCTCTGCAGCTTGTGCTGGCTCTGATGGCAGGGGAGGATTTGTCTGTAGGAAAGGAGGAACTGCAGGAGAGCACAGAGGATCTGCAGGGACAGCCCATCCCATACAGTCAGCAGTGAGTGGAGCCCTGGAGCAGAATCCTGCCCAGGGTGGAGTCACCAAGAGATAAAGTGTGCGAAATAAATGAAACGGTTTTACTACAAGCAGGGTTTCCATGATTGCCTCATGATGAGGAGTTTTTGTGATCAGAGGTGTTTGCAGTTGCCTATGGCTGCAGTTCTGTTGCAGCTGTGACCTGTTAATAGTTGTGATCATGTTACTGTTGCTTACTATGGCTGTATAGAGGTGAACCGGGAAGCCTGTAAGACAATGAGACCAGCCAGGCCTCATTGCCAAGGGACCACACGGCCGGGACAGGGAAACAATCTAATAGGTTGATTAAAACGACCAATGGACTGCAAAAGAGAAGTGTGAGCACGCCCTGAGAGACCCAATCGGGCTCAAGAAAAGGCTATATTGCCTTTTAGGGAAGAAAGAGAGCAGAGCAGAGCTGAGCACGGGAGGGACAAGGGAACAGTTATGCAAATTGAGAGACCTTAAAAGAACTGCCCCCCCCCCATCTCAGGTGTGCTCTTGGGTCCTGGCACGAGGCAAACCTGACCGCACCCAGCACGCGCTGAAAATAAAGTTCTTTGTTTCACTTTATTTGACTGTCTACGAAATTTTAATTTTTCTCACACGGTGTTCTCTTTTATTCACATAAACATTCAATGCCCGACAAATCCACTTTTCAAATGAACCAAACTGAGGCCAGTAAATGTTGTCTGTTCTTATGGGACTTTTTGTCCATTCATACATACAGTATTGGATCATGACTGCTTTGTCTTTACCCCGCGTTTTCTCTGATTCTTTCCATGTGTGAGAAATATCTCAAATTAAAATTTCGAAGATGGTCAAATAAAGTGAAACAAAGAACTGTACTGGTTATGTTCAGCCAAATGTTCATCTGAACATCTGTTTGGGAAAAATTGAGAAGTTGGTATCTCAATAGTTTCCTTCTGGTTTTCTGGTTTCAATAAGGCCTCTGATTTTCTGGTAAGGCCTTCTGGTTTCTGGGCCCAGTGCATTACACTGTCTTGTTGTATTGTCTTGTCTTATATGTGCTGAATTGTATGTGATTTTTGTGCTAGATAATATTGTCTATATGCTCTATATGGTTAAGATATCTGTCGGCTGTTACAGAAACTAAGTTTTAGCATTTTATGGTCTGTGGTGACATCTTGTGACGTTACTCGGTAAAGGCATTTTATGGTCTCTGATAGTATTTTGTCGGGTTTTCACATGGGAAATACTCAAGGGAAAGAAGTGGACCCCAAGACCCCATTAGGATGCATTCTAAAGCATTGGAAAGAATTAGGTGGAATCCCTGGTGGAAATCTAGGTAAAAGAACCCTACTAAAGTATTCACAAAATTGGTGGCCATTGTATAAGCTAGATTATAATGAGAAATGGCCGCCAAATGGTACTTCAAATTATAATACTTTGTTACAACTTATGTTATTTCTTTGTAGACATGACAAATGGGATGAAGTGATTTATTGTGATTTGTTCTTCACCCTAAAAAATAAGCCAAAGTGGCAAAAGGATTGTGGAATAAATATAGCCCCACAAGATCCCCTTGTGTTAGCACTTGAAAAGGATCAGAAAGACTATAAGCAGAAAAATCATTGTTGCGATGCTTGTAACATTGGAGAAAGGTGTCTTAATCTAAAGAGAGATAGTGATCAAGAAAGCTTGATCAGTCTCACTGATTTACAACCCTTTGCCCCACCCGTAAAGGAGGACACTGGAGACAACTGGTTAGAATCTTTAAGAAAAGAGAAAACACTCCGAAAGGGAAGGGAAAAGGGAAAGACATGCCAGATTTAAAACAGGGTAAGGCAGAAGGGACACCAGATCAGGAAAAAGAAAAGGCAAAGGTTAGCTCACCAACACAAGGGACGGATGATCCTGACGAGGGAACAAACCACACAACCAACCACAGGCTCGAGAAAAGCCTCGTCAGTCCCTCCTCCCTCAATCTGTGCCTCAGTTTCCCCACCCTGAGCAGCTCTTGGGGACCCGAGGGGTGGCATCATCTAGCCCCAGCACCACCCCCTCGAGTTCCTCTCCCCCACCAAGCTAGGGGGATCCAGCGGACACGACCCCCCAGTCCCTGCACCCCGGGGACATGGGGGGCTCCCCACAGCCCCTACTCAGCCCATCAGTCTCAGCCCATGGAGCCCACCTGGTCCTCCATGTCCCGGCAGAGTCAGGGGGGCGCTGGGTTGGGGACACGGACCTCAGGGTGGGGACACGACGCTGTCACACGGAGGAGGGAACAGGAAGCCAAAGCCCCGCTGCCCTCCTCACTCTTCTGACCTCTCCCACCATTTTCCCATCGGTTAAGGGGGGGTCCCAGCACTTTTTGGGGTGTGCTGGGTGCCGTGTTGAAGGGCAGGTGCCCTCCCAAAAGCCCCTAAACATCCCCGACATCCCCAGTGATGTCACCACTGTCCCTGTGATGTCACTGGTGTTCCCAATGATGTCACAGCTGTCCAATTGGTGCCATCACAGTCCCTGTGACGTCACCAGACAGTTGTGATGTCACTGGTCTCCAGTGATGTCACTGGTGTCCCATGAGATGTCACCACTGTCCCATGTGATGTCACTGTTGTCCCCAAGGGTGGTCTCTGCGTCCCCAAAATGTCACTGCTGTATCTGTGATGTCACCTCTGTCCCAAGTGGTAGCACCATGTCCCCGTGATACCAGTGATGTCCCCTGTGGTGTCACCAGAGCCCTGTGATGTCACTGGTCTCCTGGGATGTCACCGCTGTCCCCTTCAGCAAAACTGAAGGCAGAGGGCCCAGCTCCCTGCAACTCTCCTGTATCCCAGGGCCGGAGGCTTGTGCAGGGCTTGCAACCAGCAGGGCAAATAAAGAGCTTTCCTTTTCCCTCTAAAACCTCATGTGCAAGGGATGAACAGCAGCACAACCTCTGTTCCGGTGAGGTCCTCCCTCAACCAGCCCAGGCAGTACTCCATCACAACCAGTGCCCAGGGAGAATCGCCCAGCCCGATCTGTCTCTCTGACAGAGCTCCTGAGCTGGGAAAATGGGGTTAGGAGGTCCAGACTGGGCCTACTTTGGCTTTGCTGGGCTGGGCAAAGGCTGGGAGCTGGGAGCATTGGGGCTGCTCCTCCAGCTCCTGCTCTCACCATGTTCTCCTCCTTTCCTTTCCCTCTTCACTGGCACCCCCCACGGAAAATGGGGTTTACAGACATCCCTGTAACACCCAGTGGGTTTGTCCCTGTTGTCAGGAATCTGCCCTGTGCCAACCCCTGGGGTCATCTGCACCAGTTCTGGTCGGGAATTGCCTGTGCTTGGCTTGGTTTGGCTTGGCAGGGCAACACCTGCACAGCTCCTCCTGTCCTGGAGGACAGAGAGCGGTTCCAGGGGGACATATCACCTGACCCTTCTCCTTGGACGAGGCAGAAACATCCCCTTTCTCTTCCCCTTCTCGGTGCGTGGGGCGAAAATCGCCCTTGTCAGGAAACAACTGCAGGCTCTGCTCCTCCGGTGATCCAACAGCGACCCCTGCTGACTGTGATTGGATTTGCACCAAAAAGCGAGGAATACCGGACTCTCCTTTTTTGAGGCGGATTTTTGGTACAGGATTATTTGGTCGTTTTTGTGCTCTTTCGTTGTTCTACCAATACACATACATCCTTTAATAAAAGGCTGTTATTTTTGCTTTCTCCATACTTTCTCACTTGGAGTCTCTTAATTTTGGATTTACAATTGCTTAGAGGGAGGAGTTTGGTCTTCCTCATAACTTCTCCTCCTTAGGAAAACACTTGTGTTTCATTAAACTGAGAGAGATATAAATTCATGCTTTGTTTACAGCCCAGAAAGATCTTGCAGGCTCTTCTCATTTGCCTCTGCCCCTCTCAGAGAACTTGTGTGGACACCTTCCCTACCTGCAGCAGGTGATTTCACAAAACTGAGAGGGAGGATATTTCATGGAGAAGGCCCCGGGGGTGTTTTGAGACCTCTCTAAGCAAATGTTTCCTTCAGGAGAGTTAAAGTCAGGACAGGGGGAGGAACAGCAGAAACGCAACTCCTCCAGCAATGGTAGGGCCTCCAGGAATTCCCAGCACATGCCCAGAGATCCTCCCAGAGGGTTGAGGCAGACATGAAGGTTCCACGTGAATGCCCTTCTTGGGATAACTTAGGAGATGACTGCATCCCCTCTCCCTTCCCCAGAAGCTGGAGATGCTGCTGTCTGGGAGCAGGAGGTGCCTGTGTGGGGGTTCAGCACTGCTGGTTTGGTGAAAGTCCAAGAAGCGTTTGGACGATACTCCTGGGCATGTGGTGTGACTCTGGGGGATGGTGCAGTGAAGGCTCAGGAGTGTGACTCGATGATCCTTGTGGGTCCCTTCCAACTTGGAATACTGGGTGTGATTCTGTGAAGTTCCACAGGGCTGTGTGTGAGCAGAGAGCAGGGGCTGTGCAAAGCAGAGCAGGGCAATGGCAGCACAGCCCTTGAGCACTGCCCCAAGTGGGCTGAGTCGAAAGGGGAGCTGGGGGTGCAGGCAGCTGATCCAGCTCCCAGGCAGGCACAGCCACCAATGGTGAATGATGCCCTCCTCACACACTCAGTGACCCTCAGCGACCCTCAGTATCAGGGCCAAGGTTGCCCAGCTGCCACCACCAGGACATGAGGAGGTTCATCAACTGGGATCTATCTTGTCTCTAAGGTCATATCCTCCAGTAGATATTGGAGGTCTTGGAGTCCTGTGGATGCAGAGTAGGGTGGGGGCCAAGGGGAACGAGGACATTGCAAGGAGGATTCTGCTCCCAAGGGACAGGCAAACCCAACTCATGCTCCGGGTTCGTAGTGCCTGCAAATGAAAGTGGGGGTACACTTAGAAGTTTACAATTCAAAGGGGTAGACCCCAAAAACTTTCTCTCTTGGCACACTTCCTTGTAGTGTCTTGTTTTCAGCTGCTTGTGCAGTGAAAAAAGAACAGTCAGTGGTTTTTTATTACAAAACACGAGTGATTGTGCTCACTAAATGACAGTTTTTAGGAAGAAACCAATATATACAGATTCTGTCTTAATCTGTTGACTTCCCATGCAATACCAAGGAACTGGAGATAAATATCAAATGACAGAAATATTTTCCACTGCAGAGTCAACATTCATTACGATCCAGTGGTTGAAGAGTAAACTGTGGAAAGCCCTGCAATTTAAATCCTATTTCCATTTTGGAACAGGAGTCAGAGTTTCTCTCCATGCACCATGCTGTCGCCACAATGTAAGCGTTGTCCTAGTAATGTGATAAGAATGATACTCCCAGGTATCATAGAAGAGTTACAATTTCCCACTAGAGGGGACATCTTAAATGAAGTTGCAATTCATCTGACATGCTTGCTTTTCTTCTTTGTGTGCAGGGAGATTTCTTCCTGTAACAGTTTAAATTTATCATAAAGGACAGAGCATTCAACTCAATGAAAGGTATAATTAAAATTCTTTATGCAACCCTCTGCTCCCTTATTCTCTCCCCAAATAAAATCTGGGGAAAAAGTAGTTTTTTAGTCAATGCTGGTTTAGGATTGCCTGCAGGTTTTCATCATTCAGGTGTAATGCCTGACCAATTCATTTTGTTCTACTTTTTGTGTGTGTGTGCAAGCAGTGCAGTTTTCTAGTTTAACTTCTGAGTCTTACATTCCATCCCATTCCCTCTGAGATACTGAGGAAAAGTAAGACATCCTGTGTGTGCTCAAAGCAATTTGGATTTACACAGAGAAAACAGGCCCTGGTGGTCTTAAGGGGCTATAAGCCCTATTAGTTTTTATATCTCATATGAACCAGAGTGAAAGGAACTGGAAGTCCTCTCTACTACTATGACGTTAGAGCCTATTACCCCTTTCACAAACTGATCAAATTTATATAAAATCCCCCTGGCTTCTTAATGAGTAATAAGCAAACTCAAAATGTTGCTACTATGATGGGTATAAATTTTTCTCACTGTTAGCAGTAAAAATCTGTGGTTTTCCTGCCATCCTGTTGGTTCCTGTCTGCTCTCCTCCATGTTTCACCTCTTTCCTGAATATGGTAGACCAGCACTGCATGGATTCTGCTAGGATTAATTCTGTGTTACCCTTGATCTAGAGAGGATTCTCTGAGACACAGGTGAGCTGCAGTGACATCCTTCTTCCCTCTTTGCTTAGGGCTGTCTCAGCGGTGGCCCGTGGTCAGACACGAGTTCAATTAGTGCACTGCAGTCTTCCCTACTTTGTCATTTCTAATTGATGTGTGTGACCTTTCCCCAGAAGGAAGTTCAGAATTGTATAACTCAATCTTATACTACTGATCTTCCACCCACCTTTTTCTCAAGGTCCTTCAGTCCATTCATGAAGTTCCCCAACCTCACGTTCTGCATGAATACATTCCTACATCCTGCTCAAAGACTATTAGCAATGTATTAAACAAAACTGCCTGCAAGACTGGTGCTTAACTCCACCAGTATGCTTTCCATAGGTTTATGTTTTCTCTTTTCTCACTTAGTAAATTGTGTTACCTAAAAATTCCTTTACTAAATTTCATTTTCTCAAGTTTACCTAATAATTTAGTTTCCAATGTGTCATCCTATAAGATAATTACCGTCATTAATATATGAGGAATAAAGTAGATTTTTCTCTCTCTGGAGTATCTAAGGGGGAGCTGCTTTGGTCTTTTTTCTCTGTTGTTTTGTTTTATTTTTTCTTTCCAGAGAAGTTATAATACTGACCTGCAATAATCTACCTTTTGTGAACATATTTTATACAGTGGAAAAAAAAGTTTATTTTTCTATAGAACAAAAAAATAAAAAAGAGACCACAGCCTTCTGAAACAATTCTAAAACCTGTTGGACTAATAAACCTGTTCCAGGATGCAGCATTACTATCCTTTTACTACAACAAATTTATTTTTCTTTTCACTTAACATCCTGTGCCACTCCCATGCTGGGACCACCAAAAGAGGAAACAAATCCCTGAGCCTCTGTCTCTCAAAAGAATTTGGTGCACAACTATCGGCACTACACAAAGAGCAAGAGTTTCCTGTGCAAGCACAAAACGCACAAAACACCACAACAAGCACTGCACTTCTTCCCTCCTTCTAAGAGCCTGCCTTCTCTCTTGGCACGCTTCTCTTTTTGAGCTGTAGCGCACAGTGTGGATCTCGACTGTGTGATTGGGAGTTTTGCTGGTACGTGGAGGGGAAGAAGTGCAATGCTTGATGTGCTGCTTTGTGGTTTCAAGAGAGAGAGGATACCTAGCAGTGAGTTTTCCTTTTAGGACATTTGGCATGGGCTCATCTGCTGGTCTCTCTAATGGTATCAAGTTAGATCTGTGGGAACCAATGAGAAGAAAGATCCTACCCGTTTAAGAAGAAAAGCGCCTAGCTCTTGTGTACAGCGCATAGCAGAATGGTGGCAAGGAGCAGGGTGAACGCAGCAACGTCTCTTTGTCTGGCTCCTTTGACCCTCCATGGGCTGATGAGGATGTTCTGGACTCTGTTTGCCTGAAAGCACTTCAGCGCACAAGCAGTTGAAAACAAGACAGTACGAGGAAGTGTACCAAGAAAAAAAGTTTTTGGGGTCTACCCCTTTTAATTGTAAACTTCTAAGCATTGGTAGTCTCTTTCTCCTTCGAAACCTTTCCACTTGGCACATATGACAACGTGCTGCACGTTCATCTCAGCTAGATGTACTCTGAAGCACTTACAGACAAGCGCTTACCCGCAAGTCGAGAGCGTCTGTTTCAGCCCCTGCAGAGTGAGACAAGCCAGGCAAAGCAACCTTGTTGCATTCGCCCTCCTCCTTGTAGCCAAGAAGAATGAACAGCGCTCTGTGGAGGGCTGTACAGTTGAAAGGATGCAAGGGGAAACACACTCCCAGTCGAATGGCATTGCCTTGAAGTTTGCAGTTGGAAGGGGAATGACACTGAAGACCTTCTCTCTTGGCACACTTCTCTTTTTGAGCTGTAGCGCACAGTGTGGATCTCGGTTGTGTGACTGAGAGTTTTGCTGGTACGTGGAGGGGAAGAAGTGCAATGCTTGATGTGGTGCTTTGTGGTTTCAAGAGAGAGAGGATACCTAGCTGTGGGTTTTCCTTTTAAAACATTTGGCATGGATTCATCTACTGGCCTCTCTAAGGGTGTCAAGTCAGATCTGTGGGAGTCAAAGAGAAGACCCTGTCCATTTGAGAAGGAAAGTATTTAGCTCTTGTGTTCAGTGCGTAGTAGATCGGCGGGAAGGAGCAGGGCGAAGGCAGCAGTCTTTTACCCTGTCTCACTTTCCTTTGTGGTAGGAGCAGAGAGAAGTTTTTGGACTCTGCCAACCTGAAAGCGCTTCAGAGTGCATCTAGTTGAAAAGAACATACTGCATGTTTTCAGATGTGTGCATTGGAAAGGACTTCGAAGCAGAAATGGACTACCAACGCTTAGAAATTTGCAATTAGAGAGGATTGGTCCTGACAAGCTTTCTCTCTTAAGACACTTCTCCAGCGGTGCGTTGTACTCAGCTGCTTGTACCCTGAAGTGCTTCCAGGCTTGTAGAGTCCAGTGAGTTGGCTCTGCCATTGCGGTACAAAAAAGTGAGACAGGGAAAAAGACCTTGCCCCCTTCGCCCTGCTCCTCGCAACCCTTCAGCTACACACTGCACATGAGAGCTAGGCGATTTCCGGCTGAAACAGACACTCTCGACTTGCGGGTAAGCGCTTAGCTGTAAGTGCTTCAGAGTACGTCTAGCTGAGATGAACGTGCAGTGCGTTGTCATATGTGTCAAGTGCAGAGGTTTCGAAATAGAAAGGGATTGCCAATACTTAAAAGTTTACAATTAAAGGGGTAACCCCCAAAAACTTTCTTTCTTGACACACTTCCTCGTAGTGCCTTGTTTTAAACTGCTTGTCCCCTAAAGCCCTTTCAGGCAAACAGAGTCCAGAACGTCCGCATTAACCAATACAGGGTCAAAGGAGCCAGACAAAGAGACGTTACTGAGTTCGCCCCCCTCCTTGCAGATGAAAAGAACGCGCAGCGCTCAGTGGAGGGGTGTACAGTTGAAAGGATGCAAGAGGAAAAGGACTCCCACTCAAATAGGTGTGCCTTGAACTACCCAGTTGGAAGGGGTGTGTCACTGAAAGTTTTCTGTCTTGACACACTTCCCTTTTTGAACTGTAGTCTAAAGGACTAGAGTGTGGATGCCAGTTTTGTGATTGTGAGTTCTGTTGGTATGTGGAGGGAAGTAGTGCAGTGCTTCGTGAGGTGCTTTGTGGTTTTAAGAGAGAGAGGATACTTAGCTCTGGGTTTTTCTTTTAGGACATATGGCATGGGTTCACCTGTTGGACACTTTAGGGCTATCAAGTCAGATCTGTGGGAGTCAAAGAGAAGAAGGGACACTGTCTATGTGAGACGGAAATCGCCGAGCTCTCGTGTGCAGTGTGTAGTTGAAGGGTCGCGAGGAGTAGGGTGAAGGGGGCAAGGTCTTTTGCCCTGTCTCGCTTTTTTGTACGGCAGTGGCAGAGCGAACTCTCAGGACTCTACAAGCCTGAAAGCGCTTCAGGGTACAAGCAACTGAGTACAAGGCACCGCTGTAGAAGTGTCTCAAGAGAGAAAGCTTGTCAAGAGCAATCCTCTCTAATTGCAAATTTCTGAGCATTGGCAGTCCCTTTCTGCTTCAAAACCCTTTCCACTGCACACATCTGAAGATGCGAGGTATGTTCTTTTCAACTAGATGTACTCTGAAATGTTTTCAGGTTGGCAGAGTCCAGAGTCTTCTCTCTGTTGCTACCGTGCAGGAAAGCGAGACAGGGCAAAAGACTACCGCCTTCGCCCTGCTCCTTGCCACCCTTCTGCTGCGCACTGTACACAAGAGCTAGGCACTTTCTTTCTCACACGGACAGGGTCCTTTCTTCTCTTTGGCTCCAACTCTCCTGTACAACTGGTTAGTCACCCTTGGCACTCCATGCACACATGGAGGTTCCTGCTTTGACACCTTTTGACTGGGAGGAATCTTCTTTCTTCATCCATCTGTGGTTCCAGATGGGTCATTTCTGCGAGGGGCTTCGGACAAGAAACAAATGAAGTTTCAGACAGGAAAAGCAGACATTAGCCTCCAATTTTCCTGTGCAATTTGTAAACCACCCTTGGCACTCCATGCACACATGGAGTTTCTGCGCTGGCACCTTTTGCCTGGCAGGAATCTTCCTTTTAATCCATCTGGGGACTCAGACTGTCCATTTTATCGCAAGGGTTCAGACACCACACAAATGAAGTTCTAGCTTGGATAAAAAGCCCTTAACCTCCAACTTTACTGTGCAATTGGTGAGCCACCCTTGGCACTCCATGCACACATGGAGCTTCCTGCGCTGACACCTTTTGCCTGGGAGGAATCTTCTTTCTTCGTCCATCTGAGTACCCAGATAGGCCATTTCGGCACAGGGCTTCGGACACCAAACCAATGAAGTTCCATCCAGGAAAAGAAGCTTATAGGTTCCAACTCTCCTGTGCAATTGGTGAACCACCCTTGGCACTCCATCCACATAAAGAGTTTCCTACTGTGCCAGCTTTTCTCTGGTAGGAATCTTCCTTCTTAATCCATCTGGGGACTCGGTCCATTTCGGGGCAAGGATTTGGACACCAAACATATGAAGTTCCAGCCCGGAAAGAAAGGACTTAGTCTCCAACTCTCCTGTGCAATTCATGAGCCACCCTTTGCACTCCATGCAAACATGGAGTTTCCTTCTCGGGTACCTTTTGTCTGGGATGACTCTTCGTTCTTAATCCATTTGGGGACCTAGACGGTCCTTTCTGTGCAAGGGTTCAGACACAAAACAAATGAAGTTCCAGCCAGGAAAAAAAGTTCTTAGCCTCCAACTCTCCTGTGCAGTTGCTGAACCACCCTTGGCACTCCATGCACACATGGAGCTTCCTGCTCTGGCACCTTTTGTCTGGGAGGAATCTCCCGTCTTAGTCCAACTCGTGTCCTAGACGGACCATTTCAGTGCGGGACTTCGGACACGAAACAAATCAAGTTCCAGCCAGGAGAAAAAACTCTTAGCCTCCAACTCTCCTGTGGAATCGGGGAGCCACACTTGGCATTCCTTGCACACATGGAGTTTCCTGCGCTGGTACCTTTTCTCTGGGAGGAGATCTCCTTCTTAGTCCATCTGGAGACCCAGACTGACCATTTCAATGTGAGGTTGAAGACACCAAACAAATGAAGTTCTAGACAAGATAAAAAGTCGTTACCCTCCAACTCTCCTGTGGAATTGGTGAGCCATTGTTGGCACTCCATGCACACATGGAGTTTCCATGGTTGTCACCTTTTCTCTGGGAGGAATCTTCCTTCTTAGACCATCTGGGGACCCAGATGGGTCATTTCAGAGCAGACACTCGGACACCAAACAAATGAAGTTGCAGGCAGGAAAAAAAGTCCTTAACCTCCAATTCTCCTGTGCAATTGGTGAGCCACCCTTGGCACTCCATGCACACATGGAGTTTCCTGCGCTGGCAGCTTTTGTCTGGGAGGAATCTTCCTTCGTAGTCCATCTGGGGACCCAGACGGACCGTTTCAGTGTGAGACCTCGGACACTGTGGAGAACTGACTACATGACAAGAGGCATGCAGACTCACAGGAGCTGAGAGGGTATCAACTCAGCAACTTTAAGCACAACTGGTGTAGTTACTGTCCAGGCAAGGTCATGCCAATCTCTTAGCGATAGCCGTAGCTCAATAACAAGATCTTGTTATTACTACAGCCTGGGAAAATGAAAAACTGAGGGTCTCTACAAACAAGAAATAAAGGCGGTCCGGACCTCTAGGGCTCTTACCAATCATGTAGTTAAATTACAGAATATTAATAAGCTCATTATCTATCCTTTATTTTGCTGTGGTGTGTGTTCAATAAATGGAGCATGTTGATTCTCATATTGAGTGTCCCTGCTTTCCCGCGTCTGCGAGAAATGGCGCCCTAGCGAGATTCTGATGAACCCAGCACGTCACAGTCCATTGTGTACGAACGTCGGTCCTGACTGCAGCACGGGAAAGCAAAAGAGCTGGCCCCTGCGCTCTGAGCAACCAAAAGAACGGGTCTCAATCACAGAGAGGCGAAAGACTTAGCTCCGCACTCTGAGAGACCGCACATACGAGTCTCAACCGACAGAGCATCGCCAGTGTCTTGCAAGGGCTGCAACAGTTTAGAAATATCCTGTACAGGTATGGAAAGACAAGCGATGCATGATTTGCCTAAGTGCTTTTTACAAAAGCGAGGTATTAAAGATAATAATTTAGATAAGGACTTACAGGGGTTGTTAGTATTAGGAGTAGCAAAGGGTTGTTTTTTAGATCCCAATACAATTTTCTGTGTAGAAGAGTGACGAATTTTTGGAGATAAGTTGTGGGAAGCTGTATTAAATGATGATCAGACAGCTAAGAAGTACAGGAAGGCTCGGCAAGTTGTTGCTAATGCTTTTAAACAACACCAGGCAGAGCAAAAGGCTGCCAAAGCAGCCTCAGAACGCCTTAATGCCGCTCCGTTCGCGGTGGTTTCACAGCCGTGGGAACAAAGTTCTTGCCCGCTGCCGCCGGCCACCCAGGTAGTTAATTTGCCACTGAGAGTGGTATCTTCTGCTTCCGTTACTCCGGCACTCCCTGCAGCTACTCCACGAGCGCCAACGGCACCCGTGAGAGATACTGGAGATGGTGACGCCGAACACTGGCCTCCACCTCCTCCTCCTGAGCTGCTGGCACCCGAGCCTACGTCATCAGCCGTCGACACGGCTGGTAATGAAAGGCAAAAACTGTGGCAAGGTATAGCCCAGGACGCCCTTGCCGCTGGTGATCAGGAAGTGGCTGATGCAATAACGGGAGCCTTCCCAGTAGTTTATACCCCAGCAGCCGCGGGGGGGTTAACGGCAACCATTACTGCCCTAGATTGGAAATTACTATCTCATCTGCGTGCGACTGTGAATGAGTCTGGAATCCATGGAGAACCCACTAAGCAGATTTTGAATTATGTGTGGCAAAATAACTTACTGCTGCCAAATGATACAAAAAGTATAATGTGATTAATTTTGTCCCAGCACCAGCAGTTACTTTTTAATGCTCACTGGCAAGCATTATGCCAGAATTCGGTTGCAGTTATCCGGCAGCCCGGAGACCCATTACACGGGGTCACTTTAGATGAGTTTATGGGGCTTGGTGCCTATGCACGCACCGAAACACAGGCATTATTAGGCGTCGACAAAGTAAGGGAGTCGATGCAGCTAGCACGAGCGGCTCTTGATCGTGTTAAAGCCCCAGGGGGTATACCATCTTATATGGGGATTAAACAAAATAGAGATGAACCTTTTGGTGCTTTTATTGATAGGGTTGCTAGCGCTATTCAAGCTGCTGCAGTACCCGAGTACATGCAGGGGGCACTATTAAAACAGTGTGCATTACAGAATTGCAATGCTACCACCCGAAATGTTATTCTGTCCATGCCTGGGGACTGGACTATAGAAGACTTGTTAGAACGTACCTCCCAGATACCCCTGAGCCAAAATGCCTTTTTGGTAGATGCCATAACAAACTTAGGGAATAGCCTTAAGGAGCAAGCTCAGGTTACTCAGGCTCAGGTTTTAGTTGCTCTTGCACCCTTGCAAGCACCCCTGAGGACCTCAGGGACACAGTCACAGAAAAGACGGTGCTTTCGCTGCGGGGCAGAAGGCCACGTACGTCGGAACTGCACGGTCGGAGATGTGTGGTGTCAATCCTGTCGTTCTAATTCTCACAACACTGTTGCATGCCGAAGGAGATCAGGAAACGCCAAGAACAGCGTGAGGGGTCCCCGCGCTACGACACAAATGGTGAACCCACAAGCAGCTGCTTTCCCGATGCAGGGAGTTCCCTCCAACCCGTTCCTGGCACCTCCAACAACCTCGGTGACCTGCGACCAGCAACCTCCGGTAGCCTCGGTGTTGACCTGGCAACAGCAATAGATTTTACCCTCGTTGATACACAACCCCAACAGATCTCTTCAGGAATTAAAGGACCTCTGCGTGTTAATGGACACTCAGTGGGTGCTTTGTTAATTGGTCGCTCTTCTGCCTCCATCAGGGGACTTTTTGTGATACCTGGAGTTATTGATGCTGATTATCATGGGGATATACAAATCATGGTTTATACACTGTATCCACCAAAGCATGTTCCAGCCAAGTCTCGCATAGCCCAGCTTGTCCCTTTACCACAGCTGGTGGCAGGAGCGCCTGTGGATCGAGGTGATGGTGCGTTTGGTTCCAAAGGTGCTTGTGCCCTTTTGACTGTAGATCTTAAGCGGAGACCACAAAAGACAATTTCTATTCAATACCAAGGCCAAAGTCTCACCCTGTCTGCCCTGTTGGATACAGGTGCTGACTGCACTGTTGTTGCTGAACAAAAGTGGCTCTTGAATTGGTCCACTTACACTACTGGAGGCTCTGTTGCTGGGGTGGGAGGTCTAACAGTGGCCCGACAGTCACCTCCAGTTCTCATTACACTCGATGGTCGTTCAGTATCCGCTTCTGTGTCTGTTTTGCGGCTTCCCGACAGCATGCAAGCCCTAATTGGCCGAGATGTGCTGGTCCAGTTTGGTTGTGTGTTAACTACAGATCTCCCTTTATGAATGTGGCCGCTGTTTGGACTTTCCCTATTCCCCTTCGGTGGCTGACTGATACACCGATCTGGGTTGAACAGTGGCCCTTAAAACGGGAAAGTCTTTTACAAGCTCATCAATTGGTTCAGGAGCAATTTCAACAAGGCCATTTACGCTTATCAACTAGCCCATGGAATACCCCTATTTTTGTTGTAAAAAAAAAATCTGGAAAATATCGCCTTCTTCATGATTTGCGCACAGTCAATAACCAGATGCAGGCTATGGGAGCGCTGCAACCTGGCCTCCCTAACCCTGCCATGCTTCCTGAAGATTGGGCCCTCCTAATTGTTGATTTGAAAGACTGTTTTTTCACTGTTGCCTTACATGAACAAGACAAGCAGCGCTTTGCCTTTACCTTACCATCTCTGAATCTTTTTGCCAGTCCAGTGCCGCTTGGCAGCCAACAGAAACAGCACATCATTTCTACATTCCATATGTATGGCCTAGCTATAGCTCCGGAAAAAATCCAGGAGAGTAGTCCCTGGCGGTACCTGGGTTGGACCATCACTAATTCTCACGTGCGACCTCAAAAACTGTCACTTAGCCTCGAGCTAAGAACCTTACATGATGCCCAAAAGCTGCTAGGTGAATTACAATGGCTTCGTCCTGTCATAGGCATCCCAAAAGACATCTTAGACGGCCTTCGGCCCCTTCTTAGGGGCACAGATCCATCCTCAGCTGTTACGATCACTCCCAAGCAACGAGACCTGCTAAAATTAATAGCACAGATGGTGGTCACTCATACCACACATCACCTCCAGTTAAATCAACCATTGAACCTCACTATTCTGAATAGTAACGGACATTTTCTTGCAGCCATTACTCAAAACAAAAACAGGGGAGAAGGATACAGGAATACAAAAAATAATTGTACTGGAATGGCTGGCACCACCATTACAGCCAAAGCGTACCGTACAAGAACAAGTAACTACCTTAGCTGACCTAATCAGGAAAGGTCGCAACCGTATCCTGCAGATAATGGGTCAACAACCTGGTGAAATTCAGTTGCCAATGCTAAAGAAAGATCTCGACTGGTATATGGGAAACTCTACAGAATTACAGAG
>NW_020956653.1:106370-108642 GCF_003031625.1 Empidonax traillii | reverse complement strand
AATCAACCATTGAACCTCACTATTCTGAATAGTAACGGACATTTTCTTGCAGCCATTACTCAAAACAAAAACAGGGGAGAAGGATACAGGAATACAAAAAATAATTGTACTGGAATGGCTGGCACCACCATTACAGCCAAAGCGTACCGTACAAGAACAAGTAACTACCTTAGCTGACCTAATCAGGAAAGGTCGCAACCGTATCCTGCAGATAATGGGTCAACAACCTGGTGAAATTCAGTTGCCAATGCTAAAGAAAGATCTCGACTGGTATATGGGAAACTCTACAGAATTACAGAGTGCTCTCCTAACCTATGGAACTCCCATTACAAAGCGGCCCCTACAATCACCTGTATTAAGCTGGATGGTGAATCAGAGTTGGCTTGTCGTCCCAAAATGCTCCCAGTTCCCACTGCAATCTGCTGTTACCGTTTTTACCGACGGAGGAAAGCGCTCCAGGAAAGCCGTAGAAACATGGAAAATTGCCGATCAGTGGTACCATCATATTTTGGATGCTCAACCTGAAGACAGTTTACAGACACTTGAGCTCTTGGCTGTTGTCTGGGTCTTGACAAAGTGACTACACGAGCCAGTCAACATCGTTTCAGATTCCCTATATGTAGTTGGAGTTGCTAACCGCATAGAAAATGCCATGATCAAAGACTTAAAAAATCAACGACTGTTTTTGCTTCTTTTGCAGATGCAAAGTGCAATATTTCAACGAACTGCACTGTATGCTGTATTGCATGTTCGCAGCCATCAATGGCCTATAGGGTTAGGAGAGGGTAACAGCAAAGCAGATCAACTTGTTAGTGCAGCACAACAGTGCTTACCTCGTGCCTTTTCAAGAGCCAGAGAAAGCCACAATACCTTTCACCAGAACGCACAAGGGCTGCATAAAACTTTTAACATTCCCCTTAGTGAAGCGAGAGCTATTGTAAAAGCCTGTCCCACTCGCAGCTATCACAATCAAGGTATAGGTCTAGGAATAGGTGTCAACCCCAAGGGAACAGGCCCCAATGAAATCTGGCAAATGGATGTTACTCATATTCCCTCTTTTGGCCGCCTAAAGTACATTCATGTAACTATAGATACTTGCAGCCACATGCTGTGGGCTACGACCCAAGCAGGGGAAAAAGCAAGAGATGTCAAGCGACATCTTACTGTTTGTTTTGCAGTAATGGGAGTACCCCAAATAATAAAAACAGATAAGGGACCAGCCTATTGTAGCAACTCAGTAGCCCAGTTTTTGAGACTGTGGGAGGTCAAACATATTACAGGTATCCCACACTCCCCTACGGGGCAAGCAGTTGTAGAAAGAGCAAATAGTACCCTAAAACGCTATATTGAGAAGTACACCGAGATTCAGGACCCACGGGAGAAATTAGCTAAAGCCCTATTTGTACTAAATCATCTCTGTATTTTCAGAGATCACACATTCCCGCCTGTGCAGCGTCACTTTCAACAAAAAACAGAATCAAACCGCCCCTGTAAAATGTGGGTTTGGTATAAGAATCCCACCACTGGATTGTGGGAAGGTCCGGCAAAAGTAATATTCGTAGGGAGAGGGTATCTTTGTGTTTCTACCTATACAGGTAACGTCTGGGTCCCCAGCAAGTGGGTCAAACCTGCTCCAGGACATCATGGCGATGCACCAAGATTGGGATCGAGCTCTGAAGCGTCTCCAGCACACCCTGAGACCACTTCTGCAAACGGTGAACCATCTGCTTCCTCATCACCTGCTGTGGTGGACAACTTATGACCAACTAGTAGAGTTGGCTGCCACCTTACGGACTATACATCCTGGAACTGTAGCACACTTGGCATGTCTGCAGTATAAAGATCAAAAGTGTCATGCATGGGTAAAGATTGAGTGTGGAGGTTGTAAACAAATTTTTTGGGTTCATCAGTCTTTGCTCTCATCTCTATAATGTTTGCATTGCCAGCGTGAATGGAGACAGGATACTTTACTAAGAGCATTGCAAAAATTTACAGGCTTACCCAACTATGAGGGTGTAACACTGTTTAAATCTCAGGAGCAGAAAATTATTGGGAGTATTAAGTGGGAAGTAAAACATGAAATAACCCGTATTCTAGCAGTTACTAACACCACCATTTTAAGACAAATTTGTGAAAGCAGAGTTGCTATTGCCAGCCCTGGAGCCTTAACCAAGGCAGACTGGGAAGAATCTTTGTCATGACGTGGGTGGCATTGCTGGATGGGGTTTGAGCTTAGCATACGCTGGTTAGTTATCATATTAATAAATGTGTG
>NW_020956653.1:103368-105557 GCF_003031625.1 Empidonax traillii | reverse complement strand
CAGCCTGCGCATTGGATTTTTTAGGTGAGACACAGTGTGCGCGGAACTGAGCCCACCCTTTAATCCTGAGGTTCATCTGCCGGGGCCAAGCACGCTTGGACGGTGGCAGCGAGGTCCTCAGGACGTAGATGGATTGCCTTACAGGGCTAACGAGCTCCATCTGCCCGGGGAGGGGCCCCGACCGGGAAAAATTACAGAATATTAATAAGCTCATTATCTATCCTATATTTTTCTGTGGTGTGTGTTCAATAAACGGAGCATGTTGATTCTCATATTGAGTGTCCCTGCTTTCCCGTATCTGCGACAGGCAGGAACTCAGAGGAGCTCTGCAGAGCCCTGACAGTGCCACTGCAATCACAAACTGCATTGCCCAGCTCAACACAGCACAGCCAAGGCCACAACTCTTCCTGCAACGTGTCCCTTCTGGGGAGGGCCAGGGGAAAAACCCCTCTGTGTGTCCCTGCAGATTTGGTGTCCAATTCTCATCCTCCACTTTGGGACAAAGTCAGGGTACATTGTGTGTTTGGTTTTGCATTTTCTTCACTGTTTTGTGCTTCCAACACACACCCCAGTCTGGGCAGAGTTTGACCCCCTAAAGAACACAAGACCTGACTCTTTGTGGCTCCCGCTGCAGGGGTTGCAACTTGGGCCACAATCTGTGCCAGGAGCAGAGAGGTCCCTCCCCATAGAAGCTTCTTGGCAATGGAGGTATTAGAAAAACAAGACAGGCTATGGGGATCACTTGCAGGGCAAAGCAAGAGACGTGTTTTTACCAGCCTCCTATTTACAATGACCACCTTTCCATCCTCTTTTCTCTCTGTTTCCTCATGCTTGTTTCTCCATGAACTTCTGTGATCCTACCCTTGCTTTTTTTCTTTCCCAGAGACCTCATGACAAGTCTTGCCCAGTCCCCAAATACACTTTCTGGTTGCCCATCATGAGTCTCCGACCCTGAGGCCCAATCCCCCATCCTCAGCTGCAAGGTCACCCTGAGAGGTTCTGCCATTGACTCATTTGCCAAAGTTTCATGCAGATACCTTGAAACGCCTTTGAATTGATCTTTTACCATTTGGGCTTAGAAGGGTTTCTCCAAAAACACGGCAATTCATGTCCTCATCATGGAGAAGAAAACTGGGGCTTTAGACTGAGAAGAATGATTTGGGTTGGAAGGGAGATAAAAGGTCTTCTAAGTCCATAGACATGGACAGTGACATCTTTTACTAATTCAGGTTACTCACAGTCCTTGACCTTGGACAAATCCAGGCTTGGGACATCCACTTCTCTGGAAACCTGTTTCAGTTCTTGCTGCCCTTATTGTTCAGACATTCCTCTTATTATCCAATATAAAACATTTCTCCTTCAGTTCAAAACCACTGCCCCATGTTGTGCCGCTACAGACCTTGGAAAAAAAGTATCCCTATGATTTTCTTAGACTATGAGAAGGACATTTTCATCTACAAAAGCATTAGTGAGTGCCCAGAGATCTCCTCAGAGGGGGTTTCAAGGTCTCAAGCCCATGACCACTAAAGAAGGGCTAAAAGGAGCTATGGCCTCAATGGTGTGGAGACTGAGGACAGTTCAGGACAGCCCTCAGAGGGTTGGAAGGGAGGATTTAGGGATGGTGGATCCTTTTGTCATAGCAGAAAACAGCAGGAGAAAGAAAGAATTAATGCCAAGTGCAGCTGGGGAGGTCCAGGGTGGACATGAGAAAAAAGCAATTTCACTCCATGGAAAACGCTGTGGTGCAACATATGACCCAGGAGGAGTCTGGATGAACCCAAGGCTTTGTGTGTGCAGGAAGAGCCAGGGAGGACGCAGAGATGTCAGTGCAGGAAGGGGCCAGCGAGGTGGGGCAGCCGGGGGGATGACGACAGCCTGCAGGGAAAGGGGCAGGGCATGGACACTGTAGGATAGCCTGGGCTGTACAGCAGAGAGGTCTGTGCAGAAGCTGAAAGGCCCTGACACAGCCACCTTCTGCAGGCCTTTGGTCATGGCTACTGGCTGTGTCCCTGATGCCAGGAGGAGACAAGTGGCCCTTGCAGCCCTGGGACCTCCTGGCCTCCTTGTCCCTGCTCAGCAGCCTGGCAGGTGCCACCCCATCATCCTGCCCTTGGCACTGCACATCCCACATCCCAGTGGCCCAGGAAGAGCCCTGAGCAATGAGGCAGGGACAGGATCTGCCTTCCCAA
>NW_020956653.1:99675-103052 GCF_003031625.1 Empidonax traillii | reverse complement strand
AACTGGAACCAGGGGACACGTCTCACTTGTGTCCCTCAGTGAGACTCATTAGCACTACTTGAAACTTTAGTGTTTCCATCTGACTTTTTTTTTTTTGAGAAGCTGTTTGAATTACTCTCAGGGACTGAATCTCATGTAAACAACTCCAGCCCACCCCCCACACCTCAAGGATGATGAAATGCCTGGGGGCTGTTGCTGTGCTGCTGAGCTGGGCCGGGCTCCTGGCGCACAGGCAGCTCCTGGCAACCAAGAACAGCTTCAAAGAGACAGCTCTGCCCAGGAGCAACTCCTCTTCACAGCCCAGCAGGGCTGAGGGCACTGCCTGCAGCACCCAGGGCACAGGAGAGAAGGCAGAGAGGTGAGAGGCAGCCATTGGCTGAGAGGGGACTGAGCTCTCACTATGGGAGAAACATTCCCAGGATTTGACTGAAGAATTCTCTGGCTGTAGGAAAGTTAAACTTCCCTTCCTGAAAAGAGATCTCCTGAAGCTGATGCATCCTATTGCTTGTAGGATTTTTCAGAAGGGCTATGTGTGCTGAGGCAGGGACTCTGCTGCCTGCCAGGGGCAGCTCTCAGCCCGGCGAAGGAGCTGCCACGGTCCTTCAGGGAGAAGGGGTGGGGGGAAGGAGTGAGCCCTCATGACAGGCCAGGGCTGGGCAGGGCCCTTCAGCTGCAGGCTCAGGGCTCCTCTCAGCTTCAGCGCCTCCTGCTGCCACTTACAGGGACCCTTCTCAGGAAGCACATCCACTGCCAACACCTGCCCCTGCAGTCCCAGCCAGCGCAGGGGGTCTGGCATCTTCTCTGCAGCCCCTGCCCAGGCAGAGCTGCCCCTGGGCCCTGGGCTGGGCATGGGCTCTGGCAGCACTGGCAGGGAGCTGGGCACAGGGAGGGGCTGCTGGCAGGAACAGCTCCTCACACACACCCAGGCAGGGAGGGAGAGGCAGCTGCTGCCACAAGTACTGGCCAGGGGAATGTGGCCCCTCCCTGCCTGTGTCTGTGGCACAGAGCCCTTCCCTGAGCAGCTCCTGCCTTGGCTCCTTTGCCAACCCAAGCAGAGCCTCTGCCCTCAGGCCCACGGGGGCTGGGCTGGGCATTGCCCTGCAGCAGCCAGAGCCCAGGCAAGGACAAGGCCCTCATTTCCATCTGTCTCTGCCTGTTCCTCCTCCCTTGGCAGCAGCACTGGGGCATTTCCCTGCCATCCCCTGCTGCCTGGGCTCTCCTTCTTCTCACCCTTGGGTTTTCTGAGACACTGTGGGGTTTGGGGGGGCAGATTCCTGTGCAGACACAAACCCTTTGGGTGCTGCTGTGGAGATGTGTCTGTGGCAGCAAAGTGTCCAAGTGCCCTCCAGGACACTTCACGCTCTTCAGCTGTTTCCCTGGGTGTCCTGCAGGGCTGCAGGTGCCCTCCAGAAGGGCACAGCTCTGCCATAGTATCTCTGTGCTGCACAGGATCCCTGTGGAGAAAACTCCTCAGTGCTAAATCCATGCAAATGTTCTAAGCAGCTGTACTTGAGAGTTGCAATGATCCCTTTGTGGCAGTCTGAGAGGAGAAAGATGAGATCCTAATCAGGCATCCTGAGGAAAGGGAAGAATTCTCCCAATCTGCTCCTTGAATCTGGATTTCTCTGCTCTCAGAAGTGCCCTATTTCTTTTTGAAGGGAATTCCTATGGGTGATCCCCCTTCATCTCCAAGTTGCCAGCCAGAGGCAGCTGTGAACAGGAAAGATGGCCAGCTCTTCTGTCTGCATCAAGAGACCATCCCTTTGCCTCTCAGGGCACAAAAGATTTCGCTTGGAGCACATTAAAAATGTCACAGATTTTAACCATCCAAACTCACTCCTGGCAAGAGGAACTGGAACAAAATAAAGCACCCAAATTCCCTCCCTCTGTTCTTGCTTGGGCAAACTGTGAACAGCAGGTCTGGAAACACTTGGATACATCCCAAGTACATTTAATTGGAGGTCACCCTGTGCTCCAAGTTGCCTCTGACTGCACAGCAAGAAGGATTCCTCATGAGCCCATTCCAGCGTCCCTGATCTCAATGCCCCCTTCAGGCAGCAAACCCCAGAGCTTAGGGGAGAGGGATGCAGAGAGATCTTCCTGAGAAGAGGCCCTGAAAGTTGAATTGCTGAGACATGTAATATGTTTTTTTGGTTGAGTCTGGCCTAAATCAGTTCTGCCTTTTTCTCCTCAACAGAAAACCAAACCGTGAGGCAGCAAATGCCCAACAGCAACTCCATGACCCAGTTCCTGCTCCTGGCATTTTCAGACAGGCAGGAGTTGCAGCTCCTGCCCTTCTGGCTCTTCCTGGGCATCTCCCTGGCTGCCCTCCTGGGCAACGACCTCATCCTCAGTGCCTTAGCCTGCGACCAGCACCTCCCCAACCCCAGGGACTTCTTCCTGCTGCTCCTCTCCCTCACAGACCTGGGCTGCATCTGCACCACTGTGCCCAAAGCCATGCACAGCTCCCTCTGGGACACCACAACCATCTCCATGGGATGTGCTGCTCAGGCTTTTTTCTTTGTCTTCTTCATGTCAGGAGAGCTTTCCCTCCTTACCGTCATGTGCTACGACCACTACGTTGCCATCTGCAAGCCCCTGCACTACGGGACCCTCCTGGGCAGCAGAGTTTGTGCACACATGGCAACAGCTGCCTGGGCCACTGGGTTTCTCCATTCTCTGCTGCACTGTAGTGGTTTTGAATCTAGGCCTTCCTTGGTGATCAGGTTGTAACCAAGGAACCAAGATCATGTTCCCAGTATTCCATACTATTTTTACGTAAGCGAGTATAATTAAGGAGAGAGAGGAAGCTCTTGCTCTCTTTCTTCCAGCGGACCCAAGGTGGAGGTAGCTCTACTGTCGCTCTGCCCGGGTGAGGGAGTGAGGCCTGTCATGTCTGGTTGGCCTTGAGAGGTGGACAGTGCTGGCAGCTGTGTGGTATGGCTCGCTTCCTCTCGAGGGGAGTACTTGACTTTCTATCCCTTTTGTATCCCTTTTTATCCCTTTTTTCCCTTTTCCCGTTCCCTTCCCTTTTCCCTTTTGGGGAGTTCCCTTTGGTTAATAGTGTATATAATTTTCTTTATGTATATATAAATCTTCCATTTGAAATTTATTCGATTTGGGTTCTTTTTGGTTTTTTTTTTTTTGGTCGGCTGGGAGAAAGTGAAAGGGAGGGGGAAGGTTTTGTCCCCCAGGGTCCAGGCACTTGGCTGGGAGCCAAGTCCAACCTGGGACATTTTTTGGAGGTTCCACCGAGATTACCAGTAGGTTGTTTTGGTAACAATTTCTGGGCAGGTGGCCAAGTTCTGCCAAACATTGCCTTTGTTTGGGAACAGTGCTGGGATTGCAGCCAAGAGGGATTTGTTTATATAAATATA
>NW_020956653.1:91969-99339 GCF_003031625.1 Empidonax traillii | reverse complement strand
CCAAGTCCAACCTGGGACATTTTTTGGAGGTTCCACCGAGATTACCAGTAGGTTGTTTTGGTAACAATTTCTGGGCAGGTGGCCAAGTTCTGCCAAACATTGCCTTTGTTTGGGAACAGTGCTGGGATTGCAGCCAAGAGGGATTTGTTTATATAAATATACCTCTTGTTTAAGAACAGTGAGGACAACATATAAATAATGGCCACTTTCCTAATTTTCAATGTGCTTTTAGCAGTTTTTGCACCTGTTTTAGGTTACTACATGTGGGACAATCCAAATCCAACAGTATTCAGTTGGCAAGACATTTGGGAAAGGTATTCTTCCTATCTTGACATTAAACGTTGGATACTAGAAATTCCTAGACTGACTGTTGCCTCTAATAATAATGTAAATTGTGTGGCAACAATTTTGTTCATGATGAATGTGATAAACATACTATTTAAAATTGGAAGGATTGTGTTACGCTGGTTTCCTTGTTTTAGGAAAGGCCGTACTTCAAAGGGATTACTTGGAGCTTTGGAAAGGGGCTTGAAAAGGGCAGTTCCTGGCTGGCAAGGAGCATGGGAAGAGTTTGGTAAATGGATAGGGCGCTTGGCACCTCCCATTACTTGGGACTTCACGCCAGCACAGGCCTTTGATCCTAACGAGATAACCCGTCGTTTAATGGAGGGTTGTCTTACATACAAGAATCCAAATACCCAAATCTCTGCTCTCTGCTGGGGCCTGGCTAGTGGTTACCGAGCCGCTGTAGACCATGTTCAGAAAGCTGAGTCAGGGACGCAAACTACACCACTCAGAATGGAATCCACCAAGACCAGAGTCCAGACGCCATTTGAAGCCAACACAGCTTGGACCAAACCTGCAGACACTGGAGTTCCAATTATGGACTTTATGAACATGGGAACTCACATGTCAACACCTGCAGCCACCTCTATGACCGAGACCGGGGCCCACACCACAGATCCTGAAATCACTATCGCCCCCATAACAAAAAAGAAGATGTGGATAAGGGATGATGCAGAGTCCACAAGCCAACCCCCACGACTGAGGCGTTTAACTGAAGAAGAAGAAGTACGAGCCGTGAGAGAAGGAGCACGTCCCAAGGAATTAGGAGCACGTCCAAAAGAGAGGGGGATGCGTCTGAAGGAAGAAGGGGCAACAGCTCGGGTGCCTGATGGAACACAGAAGCCAAGGAGAATGTTGACACCTGAATACACTCTTCTTGACTGTTCCACAGAAGAAATGGAGGACTATCTGAAATCCTCATCCCAGGGTCCGGAGGATTATTCATTACCTCCACCCATCAGAAGCTCATCCCCGAGGCGTGTTCCATTTCCACATCCACGTGAGAGAGGCAGTGGAGACAGTTCCACATAGATACGTCAAAAGAGAGGTGGAAATGGATAGAAGGGATGTCCATCCAGAAGCAGGAGTCGTGAGAACATCTGAAGTATTACGATCATTGACCCCAGCAGAGCTCCGGGATTTAAGAAAAGATTATAGTCGCCGGCCTGGTGAACGAATTCTAACCTGGCTGGTAAGGTACTGGGACAACGGAGCTAGAAGTCACATGCTGGAAGGTCACGAAGCACAGCAGTTGGGATCTCTGGCTCGAGACTGTGAGATTGAACAAGGGATTGCATGAGAGCCTTATAGTCATAGTCTCTGGCTTAGGATCCTTACTGCTGTGAGAGAGAGAGATCCGTTTAAAGAGTATTTAACAAGTTCTCCAAGAAAATGGACAACTGGGGAAGAAGGTATTCAATATCTACGGGAATTGACCATGCTTGAACTTATCTTCAGTAAGCCGGACTATTATGATATCTTAGACCCTGCGTGTCTCCCATGTACCAATCCAATGTGGAGAAAAGTGATTAAAGGTACCCCTGCACAATACATCAACTGCCTAATTTCAGCATTCCATCCAAAGTTAGATGAACCAGATGTAGAAACAATGTGTCAGTGGATACAGACCATAGCAGAGAATTTCGAAGATCTTTCCAATGTCCGACGTCAACCCACCCACTCTAAGGGAAGAATGGAAGGATATTATGAATATTCCCAATATGAGGATGACTACGAAGACGGAGATGACTACAGAGACACACCAGTAAAGCGATCTAGACCACAAGCTCGACCTCAACCTCTATCTTGGTCCAGATCTCGGTCAACAACTCCTCCCCCTACACGCAGGAGGAAGGACCCTAACCGTCAATCACGTAATCAGTTGTGGTTCTACTTACACAATCAGGGAGAGAACATGAAGAAATGGGATGGGCAGCCCAATTCCAAACTTCAGGCCAGAGTGAAAGAGCTGAAGCAGAAGGAAGCCAACAAGAAACTTGTCTTTGTAGTTGATGCGGATTTTGTGGAAAAGCAGTTGTGATCTCCACAATACAAGAAGGCTGCAGTTCACTTTCCCGACAACAAGAAGGCCACTGGTGGAGCAAAGAGGACATCTGACACTGAATGCTCTGACAAGGACCAATAGAGGGGCCCTGCCTTCTGCCAGGAGAAGGAAAGGGACCTGAAGGACAATCGGGTTTACTGGGCTGTGTGGGTTCAATGGCCTGGCACCTCGGATCCACAGAGATACCGGGCTTTGATAGATACCGGTGCCCAGTATACATTGATGCCGTCTGAACACAAGACTACGGAGACTGTGTCTATTTCTGGAGTGACAGGAGGATTGCAAGAGTTGTCAGTGGTAGAGGCCGAAGTAAACTTGACTGGAGACCAATGGGAAAAGCATCCCATTGTGACAGGACCAGAAGCTCCTTGTATCCTTGGTATTGATTACCTGAGAAGAGGATACTTCAAGGACCCGAAGGGATACTGATGGGCTTTCAGTGTAGCCACGGTGACTGAGGAGAAATACAAGCAATTGTCTGCCCTGCCTGGTCTCTCAGAAGATCCTTCTGTTGTAGGACTCCTGCGAGTTGATGATCAAGAAATGCCAATAGCCACTTCAACAGTACATAGGCAACAATACCAGACCAATTGAGATGCTGTGATCCCTATTCAAAAGATGATCAGGAATTTGGAGAGTCAAGGGGTGGTCAGTAAAACTCATTCACCCTTCAACAGCCCCATTTGGCCTGTACACAAATCCGATGGTGAATGGAGACTGACGGTAGACTATCGTGGCTTAAATGAAGTCACGCTGCCATTGAGTGCCGCTGTACCAGATATGTTGGAGCTCCAGTACGAGCTGGAGTCCAAGACAGCGAAGTGGTATGCTACCATTGACATCGCAAATGCATTTTTCTCCATTCCCTTGGCAGAAGAGTGCAGGCCGCAGTTTGTTTTCATGTGGAGGGGCGTGCAATACACCTGGAATCGACTGCCCCAGGGGTGGAAACACAGTCTCACCATCTGTCATGGGTTGATTCAGGTTATACTGGAGAAGGGTGAGGCCCCAGAACACATACAATACATTGATGACATCATTGTATGGGGGGACACAGCAAAGGAAGTTTTCGACAAAGGAGAGAAGATCATTCAGATTCTCCTCAAGGCCGGTTTCGCCATTAAGAAAAGCAAGGTCAAGGGGCCTGCCAGAGAGATCCAATTCCTAGGGGTGAAATGGCAAGATGGAAGGCGCCAGATTCCAACCGAGGTCATCAATAAAATTGTAGCAATGGCTCCACCGACAAACAAAAAGGAGACCCAAGCTTTTCTGGGAGCCATAGGCTTCTGGAAGATGCACATCCAAGAAGTACAGCCAAATTGTGAGCCCTCTTTATTTTGTGACCTGTAAAAAGAACGATTTCCAATAGGGTCCTGAACAACAGCAGGCTTTCAGGCAGATCAAGCAAGAGATTGCACATGCCGTGGCTCTTGGACCACTTAGGACGGGACCAGATGTAAAGAATGTACTTTACACTGCATCTGGAGATAACGGTACCTCCTGGAGCCTCTGGCTAAAAGTGCCTGGCGAAACACGAGGGCGACCACTTGGCTTCTGGAGCCGAAGCTACAAAGGATCTGAAGCCAACTACACCCCTATGGAGAAGGAAATACTGGCGGCATACGAAGGCATACAAGCAGCTTCAGAAGTGATTGGCACTGAAGTGCAGCTCTTCCTAGCACCCCGACTACCGGTGCTGAGTTGGATGTTCAAAGGGAAAGTGCCTCCTACACATCATGTTCCTGATGCTATGTGGAGTAAGTGGATTGCTTTGATTACGCAACGTGTCCCAATTGGAAACTCGAATTGCCCCAGAATTCTGGAAATCATAACTAATTGGCCTGAAAGTGGGAACTTCAGTCTGGCAGATGAAGAGGAAGAAGAGCCAGTAAGTCGAGCTGAACAAGCTCTGCCATATAATCAACTGCCAGATGAAGAAACACGTTATACTCTTTTCACTGACGGTTCTTGCCGTATCATAGGAGGGAACTGGAAGTGGAAAGCAGCCGTTTGGAGTCCCACCTGACAAGTGGCAGAGGCCACTGAAGGTAAAGGCGAATCGAGTCAGTTTGCGGAACTCAAAGCCATCCAATTGGCCCTGGACATCGCAGAGAGAGAAGGATGGCCAAGGCTCTACCTCTATACGGACTCATGGATGATAGCCAATGCCCTATGGGGATGGTTAGAACGATGGAAAAACATGAGTTGGAAGCATAGAGGAAGACCCATATGGGCTGCTGATTTGTGGCAGGACATCACTTCTAGAGTAAAAAAACTAGATGTGAGAGTCCGCCCATATACCCAAGAGTCGAGTCAACGAAGAACATCGTAACAACAGACAAGTGGATAGAGCTGCGCAAATTGAAGTGTCACAAATAGGCCTGGACTGGTAATATAAGGGAGAGTTGTTCCTAGCCCGATGGGCCCATGATGCTTCAGGTCATCAGGGCCGAGATGCCACCTATAGATGGGCACGAGACCGAGGGGTGGATTTAACCATGGACTCTATTTCCTAGGTTATCCACGACTGTGAAACCTGTGCTGCTATCAAGCAGGTAAGAAGATTGAAGCCCCTATGGTATGGTGGACGCTGGGACAAGTATAGATATGGAGAAGCATGGCAAGTCGATTATATCACGTTGCCACAGACCCGTCAAGGTAAGCGCTATGTGCTTACCATGGTGGAAGCAACCACTGGATGGTTGGAGACATATTCAGTGCCCCATGCAATGGTCTGGAATACCATTCTGGGTCTGGAAAAGCAGGTCTTATGGAGACATGGCACTCCAGAGCGAATTGAGTCAGACAATGGGACTCATTTCAAGAATAATCTAGTGGCCACATGGGCATGGGAGCATGGTATTGAATGGGTCTATCGCATTCCATATCATGCACCTGCTGCTGGGAAAATTGAAAGATATAATGGACTGTTAAAAACAACTTTAAAAGCACTATGTGAGGGAAAATTTAAGAACTGGGATAAGTACCTAGCCAAGGCCACCTGGTTGGTAAATACTAGAGGCTCTGTCAACCGAACTGGCCCTGCCCAAGCTGAATCCCTCCACACTGTAGATGGAGACAAAGTTCCAGTGATTCACCTGATAGGTATGTTGGGTAAAGCCGTTTGGGTTGCCCCTACCTCGGGCCAAGACAAGCCCATTCGTGGAAGGGGACAAGAATCCCAGCACAGCAGCACTGCCAGGGAGCAGCAGAGTATGGTCTTTCAGAGCTGCTCTTTCCACTTCCACACTGTCCTTTTGAGCCCCTTTCTGGCTGGAAGGTCTAAGTGCTCTCTGAGCACAGTCCTGGGTGGTGGAAGCCCTTTGAGCACAGGCAGGGACAGGCCCTGGGAACCTGTGAAGCAGAACTGGTCTCCCTGACAGCATGTACAGGATGCTGTGGGATCTTCTGAGGGCACTGCATGGACTGGGTCACTCCTTCTGTGCCCTTGCTGCAGGGCTGGAACTCTCCTGCAGTGACACCAGGACACTCCTGCTCTTTGAAGGTCAGAAACATTCAGAGCAGGGAGGCACCAGAGAAAATGCTGAGGAAACATTTCAGCTGCACTAAAATCTAAAGGGAGTTGTTGGCCTCTTTAAATTCTCCAGAACCGCCAGGACAAACAACCTGTGTTGTTTCCTGGGCACTCCTCTGCAAGTGTGGGCTATTGGAAAGATTCTACTGTCAGAGATGTTGAGAAGGCTGGGCAGTGTCACAGGGAGACCTCTCCCAAACCCTTGCAAAGGTCAGAGCCATCCCAGAGGTTCCTGGGGCCTTGGCAAAGGCACACATGGAACCAGTCTGCAAACAGGGCAGCAAGGAGGCTTGGCAGAGTTCCAGACTGCTCAGGCTCAGCAGGGAAGTGATCATGGCAAGTCCTCCTGCAGCCATTGCCAGACATGGGAAGGACAAGGCAGGGATTGCAGAACATCTGTGGGAGGGAAAGGAAGGGGATGTTGTGTGCCCAGACTTTATCAAGGCCCTTGACATGGTCTCCTGTGGTCTCCTTATGGCCAGACTGGTGAAAACTGGACTGAAGAAGTGAAAGACGTGGTGGGTGGGAAGTTGGCTGACTGAAGAGTGTCCAATAAAATCCATGGTACAAAGTCCTTTTGGCAGCAACTTCCTGATGAAATCCCTCAGTGATCAGCCCTTGAACACCACTACAGAGCATCTTTATTATCTCTCTATACAATGGAACATAAAGGTGTATTCAAGTCCATTGTGAATGATGCCAAATATCAAGAGAGCCCTTGAGCAATCTGTCCTGGTTTGAAGACAAATATTGCGGAGGGAACTTCAAAAAAATCAACTCACTCCCCTCTTATTCCCCACCAGTCCAGGGAGACAAAATACAAGGAGGTATAAGTGAAAAAAAAAATAACAGTTCACTGACAAGTAATACAGCAGAAAAACCAGCAATACCAACAGAACAGTTCAAAGGAACAGCAGAGAGAGAAATTACCTTCTCTCTCCCCCCTGCCCCAACTCCCTTTTGTAAACAGATCAAAACAGGGATCAACACGTGCCTCCCTTCCCCCTTTTCCCCTGAAGGAACAAAGAACAAAAAACAAAACCAGGGTAAAGAGGGGGTAAAGCAAACTCTGTGAAACTGTCTGGTCTAAGATGTGCTGCCCAAGAACACACTGACTCCAGAGGTGTCCAAGAGGGGCAGAGCCGACGACTCTGGTCCGTGCAGCAGCAGGGGGGAGGCAGCGGTTCTGCTTGATTCCATGGAGTGCTGGGCAGGCACAATGGTTCCTTGGGTCTAGGAGACTCCACAGTGTCCCTGCATTCCTTGGGTTCCATGAGGCCCGGCAGCGTCCCAATGAGCCCTTGGTTCCAGGAGGTTCTGCAGCATCAGAGTGGTCCATTGATTTCAGGAGATTCCACAGTGTCCCAGGGTTCCTTGGTTTCCATGAGGCCCTGCAGTGTCACAATGGCCCCTTCATTCCATGAG
>NW_020956653.1:82683-84284 GCF_003031625.1 Empidonax traillii | reverse complement strand
CCTCTGATGGGGTCTCAGGAAGCCCTGCCCTGGAGCACATCCTCCATCTGGGCAACAGAGACACTGGCAGAGTCCTGACAGATGCCCAGGGCTGGGGGATGTGGCAGCTCATAGCTCAAACCTGGGGTCTTACAGTCACCATCCCTGGAAGTGTTCACCGAAGACTGAGTTGTGGCACTTGGGGACACGGTTCAGTGGTGAAGATGCCAGTGTTGGGTTAATGGTTGGACTCCATGATCTCAGAGATCTTTTCCACCCTTAAAAATTCTGTGATTCTGTGGTGACTCAACCACTTCCCTGGACATTCTGTTCCAATGCTTGATAACCCTCAGTCATCCCTTTGATGATGCAACCAAGGAAACTCATGAAATAAAGGGGTCATTGTGACCCTGCAGGGTCTCAGGGAATATTGTCTATTGGGAAACTGTCCCAGTTTAAATGAGACAAGGGTCTTTTGCTGAGGATGGATTAGGAGAAAAAAGACCCAAACTTCTTTTTTTAAGTAATTATAAATCGAAATTTAAGAGGCTCCGATTGAAGGAAAACAAATTATGGAAAAGGGAAAAATAACAGTCCTTTATTAAAAGGTATGTGTGTATTAACAGGAACACGAAAAAAAACCAAACAAGTAAAATAACCAAGAAATACTCCTATACCCACCAATAATCCCCTTCAAGAACAAAACCAATAAACCGGTAAAAGGAAATAGTTCAATTTTTAGCACCCTTTGGTGCAGTTCCAACCACAATCAGCAGGGGGCGCCGTCGGGTCACTGGAGATGCAAAATTTGTAATGTCCTGTACCATTCACCAGGTGGTGCTGTTGGGTCACTGGAGGTGCAGAACTTGTAGTGTCCTATAGTAGTCACCAGGTGGCGCTGTTGGATCGCTGGAGGACCAGAACTTGTAATGTCCAGTGCCCGTCACCAGGCGGCGCTGTGAGATCCTTGGTTGCCGCCAGGTGGGGGGGGGGGGGGGGGGGGGGGGGGGAAGGGGAAGGAAAAAACCAGCAATAAAACAGAAAGTTCACCCAGTGGAAGAAAACTCACGAACTTCAGCTGATTAGGGTTCACTGTAAGCAGGGTCTTCAGCCAGCAACAACTGAGCCGAGAGAAGCAGCAAAACTCCCCTCCGACAGGAAAAGAGAAAGAAGCCAGGCAGTGTCTGCAGTTCGCAGCAGGCTCCCCTGAGGGCCAAGAGCTGAGCTGAAACCTAGCCTCCACCTCCTTCCAGCCACACACCCGTAGTCCCCTCCTCTAACTCCTTCCCCTTCATTGCTAGGAGACTAATCTCTCGGCCATTAGTGACCAGGTCGATTCTTTTGTTCACTTGATGGCTAATCCACAGAGCACACTGTCATAGTTCTGATTTTAGAAAGGAATTTTTTCTTTTCCTTTCCCCTTCTTCCCCCTCCCCCCCCCTGCATGAATGCTATTCAAGAACCATCAAGTGAACAAAAGAGTCGGCCTGGCTCCTAACGACCGAGAATTAGTCTCCTGGCAACGACGGGGGAGGAGTTGGGGAAGAAGGCGGAGTGGTGGGGAGCTCAGCTCGGGAGCAGGAGGAGGGGAGGCTGGAGCCGGGAGGAGAGGCTGCCTGGTT
>NW_020956653.1:74915-81797 GCF_003031625.1 Empidonax traillii | reverse complement strand
TCGTGTTACGTTAATACCCACATACTTAATAAAGGGCTGTTATTTTTCCTTTTTCCCTTTTCCATAATTTGCTTTCCTTCAATCGGAGCCTCTTAATTTCGAATCTATAATTGCTAGAAAAGAAGGTTTGGGTCTTTTTCTCCTAATCCATCCTCAGCAAAAGACCCTTGTCTCAATTAAACTGAGACACACACACACAGGGGGAAGGGAAAGAAAAATTCCTTGCTAAAATCAGAACTATGACAGAAACACAAAGAGATTTGTGGTGGTGTTTCACTGACAAGCAGGAGAATTTTGGAGAGGGACCTTTACACACCCAGATATAGATGTGTCCACACATTTCTGCCAGGGTGTGGGTGTGAATTCACTGTGGTGTGAATGTTGTTATTGTCAATCTATAATTCAGTCACTGTTAAAATTATAGCAAATGCAATTGAGTCACTTGATAACAGTTTAATTGGTCAATGATTAGGTTCTACTAATCTCTTTTGCCTTCTTATGTTTGTGTCCAAATCCTTTGCACCTCTGGCCCTCTTGCATCCAAGGCTCTGTGTAAATCACTCTCTTTCATCGAAAATATATATTTTTGTGACATCCACTTTAAAATTTTCCTACTTAGCAAAACTACAAATAAACACCAATTAGTTGTTGAAAGATATGAAGACAATTAAAGGAAGGAAAAGAATTTGTTTGTCTGTATTTTAATGAGCCCCTCAGTGTGTTTACAGACAAGTCCTTTGTCCTCAACTACTGAGAGAAGATTGAAGAAGCTGCTCAAGAAGTCCGATGTCAAACTCCTAGTCCCTTGAAGCATTGCTGGGCCCCACTGAGGGCAGGCACTGACAAAGCCTCCCCAGGGACTCCTTAGAGCAGATCCTTGCAGGCCAGGAGTGCAGGGAGACAAAGGAAAGGTGCTTGTGGTGGCCTCATGGGCAGAGGCAGCTGCCAGAGCCAAGGCCAAAAAGGCCTGTGTGCCTTTGGGCCTTGCAGCCCTGCCAGAGCCCTTGGCCATCTGTGCTGCAGGCTGTGCTCCCCTGTCCCTGCTGCTCCTCTGGCCTTGCAGGCTGCACACACCCCTCCTGCTTTCCCACCCCCCTCCCAGCAGCATTTCTGGGCCCTCCCTGATGGCTCTGCTGTCCCCCAGCTCTGGCTGCTGCCATGTGCACTTGGCCTTCTTGGCTTTGATGCTGAGCCCCTGTGCCCCAGGACATCCCTGACAGAGCCCAGGCCCTTCTCCTGGGGTCCCTGCAGAGCTGAGCAGATCCAGGTCCCCTCCCATTGCTCTGCCAACCCCTTGGGCCTGTTCTGGGCCCTGCAGGTCCTTGCCCTGCTCCCAAGGGCTGTGGGGGTGCTTCATGGTCAGAGCTTGGGCTTTAGAGTTCAGAGTGGGGATTAGGCAGAACTTTGGGAGGCTTGTTGTTCTGCTGGCAGGGTCTGGTTCATGATTAGGGGAAGAGGGTTTTGGGTTGGGTCAGGATTTAAGCTTGGCTTTTCATAGTGGAAATACAGTTTGGGGATTGGGGTGGGCATTGAGTACAAATAAGAATTTGGAGTTCTGGACTTATTTTTTTTCTGGCTTGGAATGACAGCAGTGGATTCCTTTCAATGGGAGGGGCAGCACTTTTGGGTAGTGTTCAGGTTACAAATAGAGTAAAGGTCCATCAGTAATATTTGCACAGTCAGTGTTTTAGCACCCTCAGCATGCCCTGAAACTATTTTTATCTCGTCAAAATCTTTCATATTTGTTGGGCATCTTCTTTTCCCTCACCCAAACATCTCATCCAGTTTTTCCCAGTTCTGCTGACCTCCCCAAAACCTTTCATCTGGATGGGGTTACCTTTATGATGACCCTCTTGACCCCTGAGCATCTGCCTGCCCTCCTTGGCCAGTCCATTCCTGGGGACAGCCCTGGCAGCCCAGCCCCCAAGGGTACACGATGTGCTGCTGTGCTGGAGAGGACCCTCCTCAGCCTATGTAGCAGGGCTGGAGGTGTGGGATTCCCTGCCCCTCCCCAGTTGGGCCCTTCCTGCCTCTCACACTTGGGCACTTGAGCTGCTCCGGGGCATCTCTGGGGCTGTGGCCACCCCTGGGACTGCTCTGGGAAGTCATGCCCTGAAGACATAAGCGTGGATTTTGGGAGAGAGTAGAAACCTCTGCAGAATAAAACCCTTGGTAATTGCTCAAGTCTTCCTGTCCAACCTTTCAAGGGTTACTTTTTTTTTTTTTTTAAAACTTTTTCTAATTTTTTCATTGTTTTTTCACTGAAAAAACAAACCCATATTCTATGACCTGATTCATACAGTTATGAACAGCTTTGTACAGCTACTTATCAAAATAAATTTTCTATCAATGTTTCAAATGAAAAAATATTGCTCAGAGGAGCTCTTGAATGTTTTGAATATATTTCATATCTCTAATTTTGCCTCTTTTTCATTTCAGCCCTGCAGGGTGTCACCTGCTCTGCCTTGTCTGAGATGCCCCACGGCCTGAGGGATGGACAAGGCAATTGTGACTGTTCTTGGCTGGTCTGTGACCACTGTCCTGGGGCAGCTTTCTCAGGGTGTGCAGCACATGGAAAAGACCAGACCCTGCTCTGCTGCTCCTTCCCATCCCTCTCAGAAGGGCTGGTTTTGTGAGGACCCTGCAGAGCCCCCACCCTGCACACTCACACCCTGCAGCTCCACACTGGGTTTTTCCCTCCCTGGCACTGCCCAGTCCAGCCCCTCCCTGGTCCCCCCATGTCCCTGTCCCTGGCCCAGCCCAGCAGAGCAGCCCAGTCAGGCCTAGCCCTGCAGCAAGAAATGGAGGCCATGGAGGTCAGGGCCAGGGCCTGTGTGTCTGCAGTGCTCAGGAGATCATCAGCTCGGGCAGCTCCTGCTGCCCCAGGGCCAGGGCAGCCTCTTTGCATGGCCCCTCTGCTCACCCAGGCTGTCCTGCTCTTCTCCTGGCACATCCCATCTCCCCAAAGAGCCTTTCCCCAGGGGAACACGTCTGTGCTGGCCTGAGCAGCCCTTCCTGCAGCCCCTGCCCGTGCTCCCTGTAATAAACTGCGTATACTTTGAAGAGATTTTGGTTAGGCTTAGTGAAACTTCAGGGCATTGATGTGTGACTTCCGTGTGTATTCCCACTTAGTTGTTAGATGCCTCTAACAGCTGCCGTTTCTTTCCGAGGGTGATAATAACGGGAGGCAACCTGGCGCCTAGAACTCCAATAAATTAACAACACTGTTAACACAACTTGCAGAACTCAGCCGACAAGCCCGAGGCACAGATGTGCTCCTCTAACAAGGAGTCAAAGTGATATATGAGTACTGATAAGCCTGGAAATGGAGGAAAATACCTACTAAATATGCATGTTCCAAGCACGAGGTCATTTGCGGACACAGAGGAAGACTAAAGCCTTCATCACGGAGACCCCAGCCCACAAACGAGACCCCGACCCACGCACGCCGAGAACACAGCCCGGGAACATGTATGGGGAAAAACCTCGGTACGGAGCATGTGCAGAAAACACAGGCCCCGGACTATGTATGAATAAGAACCTAAGCACTGAGCATGTCTAAAAACGTGAAGACGGGAGCCGGGAAAGGTACAAAAGGGAAGTTTGAGAACTTGGGGACGGCGAACCGTGAGAGAACTTTCTTCTGTTTTAAACGGTCCCCAGGGCGCTGGATTGCTTATCTACCGTTTGCTAATAAATTTACTTATTGTTGTAAATTGGCCTCTTTTATTTATTTCAGGCATCGCTGGTGACCTATAACACTCCCCACAACCCCCGAGCCGGGGAGGCTGATCTGCAGAGCAGGGGGGCTGTGGGGCCTGGGGCCATAGGAGACTCTGTTGGGCTGTGCTGCTCAAGCTGGGAGGCAGAGCCAGCTGATGGTGCTCCCTGCCACTGAGCACCTCCCATAGATGCTCCTGTGTGGCCATGGAGGGTGCTCAGAGGGGCCCTGCCTTGTTCCAGAGCTGGGACATGGCTTGGGGCCCGCCCTGGATCCTCCCATGGAAGTTCACTGTGGATAACAAAAAACACTCTCCAAACTCCTTTCCCTGTACCTGCCATGTCCCCTGGGGTTGCAGAGCTCTCTTTGCCACTTCCCAGCAAGATTTAGTACTTTTGTGAGAAATATCTCAAATTAAAATTTCGTAGATGGCCAAATAAAGTGAAACAAAGAACTTTTATTTTCAGCGCGCGCTGGGTGTGGTCAGGTTTGCCTCGTGCCAGGACCCAAGAGCACACCCGAGATGGGGAGGGGGCAGTTCTTATAAGGTCTCTCAATTTTCATAACTGTTCCCTTGTCCCTCCCATGCTCAGCTCTGCTCTGCTCTCTTTCTTCCCTAAAAGGCAATATAGCCTTTTCTTGAGCCCGATTGGGTCTCTCAGGGCGTGCTCACACTTCTCTTTTGCAGTCCATTGGTTGTTTTAATCAACCTGTTAGATTGCTTCCCTGTCCCGGCCGCGTGGTCCCTTGGCAATGAGGCCTGGCTGGTCTCATTGCCTTACAGGCTTCCCGGTTCGCCTTCACACAGCAATAGCAAACAACAGTAACATGATCACAACTATTAACAGGTCACAGCTGCAACAGAACTGCAGCCATAGGCAACTGCAGAACACCCCTGATCACAAACTCCTCATCATGAGGCAATCATGGAAACCCTGCTTGTAATAAAACCGTTTCATTTATTTCTCACACCCGTAATACAGAGGAAAGTGAATATGCAGCCTGCTGGACAGGGTCTGTTGGGCTATTCCCGGTTCATACAGCAAGTAGTGAACAAAAAGATGAGAAAAAGAAAAAGGGTTCTGAGTGGGACCCTTTAGAAAATCTTACAGGTAATATGATCCCGAATCCTCCCCCGCTTAAACCTGGGGAAAATGAGGTGCAAGACCCGAGCTCCGCACCTTCCCCAAGTCCTCCCCGGACACAGAGTAGAACTAGGAGGGGGCAGGGCTCAGAGGCACCCAAGGAACTGTATCCCCTTAGAGAGGTTCCGATGCAAGGAGCAGAAGGGGGCATAGGTTATGTGAATGTTCCTCTAACAAGCACTGAAGTACGAGAATTTACAAAAGGAATGAAAAAACTTCTGGAAGATCCATTAGGTCTAGCAGAGCAATTTGATCAGTTCTTAGGACCTAGTGTATACACGTGGGAGGAAATGCAAAGTATAATAGGAATATTATTTTCTGTAGAGGAAAGGAACATGATTAGAGCAGCAGGAATCCGTGTGTGGGATAGGGAACATCCCCAGGGGGTGCACGGTCAAAATGGAGAAGATGCCTGTGGCTCGTCCAAATTGGAATCAGAATACACAAGAGGGAAGGCAAAATATGATAGACTATTGGAATTGTATTGTGAAAGGGATCAGGGAAGCAGCACCCTGGGTACAGAATATGGTCAAGGCCTTTGATGGGAGGCAGGGAAGGGATCAGTCACCTACTGAATGTTTGGAGAGACTAAAGAGAAATATACAGCAATATTCAGGAGTTCAAGTAGATACTCCCACAGGGCAGCAGTTGTTGAAGGCCAACTTTGTGACTCACTCATGGATAGATATTAGGAAAAAGTTAGAGAAGCTGGAAGACTGGAGTGAAAGAGATTTGAACGAACTGTTAAAGGAAGCACAGAAAGTATATGTTCGGAGGGATGAGGAGAGACAGAAGCAGAAAACCCGGCTAATGGTAGCCACAGTTAAAGAAGTGAACAAACAAGGGGAAAGACAGACCACAGGGCAGGGATACACAAAGATGCCACAGAATAAACATAGTTATCATGGAGGCAGCAAAGAACAAGAAGTTCAGATTCCCAAAAGACCTCCTCGAGTGTCACAAAAGCTAAGAGAAAATTTAACCCGCTCACCTGTACAAGAGAGGAAGGGAGAGTGCTATTATTGTGGAAAAATAGGTCATTTCAGGAAAGAGTGCCCAAAGCAACAGCAAGATATCCAAGTCTTCCAACTACAAGACAGCTCAGATTAGGGGTGTCAGGGGCTCCTCTTCCTCCTGGGGTTGGAAACAGAAAGGGAGCCCTTGATAAATCTGAAATTAGGACCCCAGGAGGAAGACACCACCTTTCTGGTGGATTCAGGGGCACAGCGAACATGCGTAACTCAGCCCCCTTTAGGAGTAGAAGTATCTGATCAGAAAGTTACTGCACTGGGAGCTAAGGGAGAAAAATTTGAAGTTTCTGTAGCACCCTCAGTATTAATACGGGGAAATGGGAAAATACTGGAAAGGGATTTATTGATAGTGCCCCAAGCCGGAACAAATTTGTTGGGGAGAGATTTAATGGGACCATTGGGGATAGGGTTAATACCTCAAGGGGAAGAACTTAAACTTGTTGTACTAAGCGAAGGTCTAAGTATAAATCCACAGGTATGGGCTGAAGATGGTAATAGGGGAAGATTAAAAATAGAGCCTTTTTCAGTAAAACTATATACAGAGGCCCCTGTTCGGATTAGGCAGTACCCCATCTCCCTGCAGGGGAGAAAAGGATTATCCCAAATTATAAAGAAATTGATTCAGGATGGACTGTTAGAATTTTGCATGTCACCATATAATATTCCCATCCTACCAGTAAAGAACAGTGATGGGACATATTGATTAGTTTAAGATTTACGTGAGATCAATAAAATAGTTCGGACATGACACCCCGTTGTTCCTAATCCATACACTATAATGAGTAAGATACCTCCAGAATGTGAATGGTTTTCTGTAATTGATTTAAAGGATGCATTTTGGGCGTGCCCATTAGATGAGGGATCTCGGGATATTTTTGCATTCGAATGGGAGGATCCTGATACAGGAAGAAAACAACAATTAAGATGGACAGTGCTACCCCAGGGGTTCTCTGAAGCACCCAACCTTTTTGGACAAGCCCTGGAA
>NW_020956653.1:54659-74332 GCF_003031625.1 Empidonax traillii | reverse complement strand
TCAGTTTGTAGAGAAAGAGGTGAAATACTTAGGACACATCATAAAGGGAGGAGAAAAGAAACTAGACCCAGAAAGAATAAAAGGAATACTAGAACTTCCCCTACCAAAAACAAAGAGGGAAATAAGACAATTTTTAGGGTTAGTGGGGTTCTGTAGATTATGGATTCCAGATTATAGTAGTAGAACCAAATTTCTGTATGAGAAATTACTAGAGAGGACCTCTGAGAGAAGTAATGGGACAGAATATTCCTCAGAAGAACAAGAAAAATTTGCAAAATTAAAAAAAGTCTTGATCCAGGCTCCAGTACTGTCACTGCCAGATCTAAAAAAACCTTTTGATCTTTATGTCAATACCTCAGAAGGTATAGCAAAAGGGGTAATGACCCAGGAGTGGGGAGGAGTCAGAAAACCCTTGGCCTTCTTATCAAAATTCTTAGATCCAGTGATCAGGGGTTGGCCAACTTGTGTGCAGGCAGTATCTGCCACAGCAATACTAGTAGAAGAGACTAGAAAACTGACCTTTGGAGCCAAAATCAGAGTGTACACTCCACATGCAGTAAGAAAAATTTTGACCCAGAGATCAGGAAGGTGGATGACAGACTCCCGAATTTTAAAATACGAAACCATATTGATGGAAAGAGATGACCTTACCCTGACTATCAATTCATGTGTAGATCCTTCTCAGTTTTTATATGGACAAAAAGAAACAGAATGTCAAGTAGAGCATAACTGCTTAGACATCATAAATTACCAAACGAAGGTGAGAGAAGACTTACTAGACAGTCCAATCTAAGGGGGAACACACCTGTTCACTGACGGCTCTTCAAGAGTGGTGGAGGGGAAAAGAAGAAGCGGTTACGCAGTGTTGGATAAAGAAGGATTCACTGTAGTAGAATCAGGAGTCCTTCCGAGTGACTGGTCAGCTCAGGCATGTGAAATATACGCCATAACATTACGGATAGTGGGGGAAGGAATAGGAACCATCTATACAGACTCGAGATATGCCTGGGGAGTGGTACATGTGTTTGGAAAAATCTGGTATGAAAGAGGTATGGTGACATCTCAGGGAAAGAACTTAAATCATTATGAACTTATAGAAACGTTGCTAGAAGAAATTCAGCTACCTCAGGAAATTGCAGTTGTACATGTTAGAGGGCATCAAAAAGGGAAAGATGTAATCTGTCAAGGGAACAGGCGAGCTGACCAGGCAGCTCGAGAAGCAGCCTTGAGTCACAACATATCTGAAGTTAGTATAATGGCTCTAATGCCAATGCCAAGAGAAATTCCACAACCAATATTTACAGAAAGAGAGGAACAAAAATTAATTGGAATAGGAGCCAAAAAGAATGTAGAAGGGAAATGGCTCCTTCCAGATGGGAGACAAATATTATCTGAAGCAATTACACAAGAATTACTTAAAGAGTTGCACAGCAGCACTCATTGGGGAGCCCAGGCTTTAGCAGAAACATTCCTAAGAACTTATGGCTATTTGGGGATATATACTACTACAAAACAAATAACTGATCAATGTTCAATTTGCCAGAAGGTTAATAAGAAAGTTCAAAAAACTCGTCCTCCTGGGGGACGAGAACTTGCTAGCTGACCTTTCCAAAAAATCCAAGTAGATTTTACAGAATTACCCCTAGTACAGAGATGGAAATATCTCCTTGTGATTGTAGATCATTTAATTCAGTGGGTGGAGGCACTCCCAGTCCTAAGAGCTACCGCACAAAGTGAAGCTAAAGTATTATTGGAGCAAATAATCCCTAGATTTGGAATACCTGAAACTATTGACTCTGACTGGGGACCACATTTTACCTCAAAGTTCCTAAAAATTATACCTTGCAGATAGATTGGCAGTATCACACTCCATGGCATCCACAAAGTTCAGGAAGAGTAGAACGTATGAACCAAACCTTGAAACGAACAATCACAAAATTGACATTAGAGACAGGGCTTCCCTGGACCAAATGTTTACCTCTGGCCCTTTTTCGAATCAGAACCGCCCCCAGGCGAGACTTGAATCTGTCTCCACATGAAATGTTATTTGGACTACCTTATCCTGCATGTTATAAAAATAGTAGTAAGATCCCTACTTTAGAAATGGGTGATAAGCATCTCAGGGAATATATTACAGAAATAGCAAAAAGATTAGAAAATCTCAGGCAACGAGGATTACTGCCTCAAACTGTGAAATTGGAAATGAAAATACACGACATTTCTGCAGGGAACTGGGTTCTAATAAAGACTTGGAAGGAGGAGTCACTAAAACCAGAATGGGAGGGACCTGACCAGGTGATACTGAATACTGAAACAGCAGTAAGGACAACTGAAAAAGGATGGACCCATAGTGCAAGAGTTAAGGGACCGGTGGTTCCTCCCCCTGTTGTCCCTAAATGGGAGTGCCAAGGGGACTACCCCAAGTTGAAAATAACCCAGAAGTGAATCTCTTGCAGAATTCTAAAAGAAGAAATGCAAAGAGACATCATCTTGCTGTGGAGCTATCGCGTGTGGGTTGGGGGACCCCCGCGACGGACCCTGTGGCACATTTTGTATGGGAGAAAGGACACACATGAGATGTGACCTACAAAGTGGCATTTATTTGAACAAGAAGTCAGCTTATATGCAGGGGGATACAGAAATTTTGGGAATATAGGAGGGTCTCTGCTTGGAACATCAAATCCCAAGGTTTAGTGATAAGGGGACTTGAAGGGATAGGTCCAGGGGATATGTTTGGCCATATATGGTGAGGGGAAAGCAAGGGAAGAAGTGGTGAGGGGCACAAACAGGGGGGTCTTCAGGGGTCTGTGAGACTGCTTCTTATCGTTGGACTCAGGCATATTCTGCAGCTGCAGTTGTCAAGGCACTCCTAGATGGATCTCTTCCTCTGGGGCCTCTTTGCCTCTTTGCAGCCTTCCTGCATTCTTCTCCATTGTCTGTAGGCCTCTGTGGACCCACTTCCCACATCTCCCCCTTTTCTGTTATTCAGGACTGGGAAAACTTGGGAAAAACTTTTAGTCATTGATTTTTTAGCACAAAAAATTAGACAGGGAAGGAAAACAAGGATGGAGAAAGTGATAATTAGAAATAAAATGATTCCTTTAACAACCTTGTTGACCCAATCAGAAAGGGAAGGAAAGTGGAGCCAACTAAAGAGACCTGAAAACCCTTTGTCTTGGTTTATGGTGATGTCACTAACAAGTTGTTTTAGAGTGTTGATGCTTTGGTGCACACTCTCGGAGTGGTCTGAGAAGTTCAGACAACACAGCCCTTCAAAGTCTTGGCACCCATGGCCATGGACAAGAAGTAAAAAGTCGATGGCTGCTCTATTCTGGAGAGTAGCTTCTTTGATTTTCAGGATGTCTGCTATCAGGCCCTCAATGGCTAGAGAGGTGGCATTGGCTTCTTTGGCCATCCAGCAGGCCATGTGGGCTAGAGAGGAGAGGGCTTTGGCTGTACCAATGTTGGCGAATGGAAAACTACCCCAGAATCTCTGAGCGTAGGACCAAATTTGAAATTTGGGGTCACAGTCTGGTGGGACATGGATGTTTAGTTCATCCTCCTTGGCTGGATTGCTTTGAGGGGCCTTGAGTGGCGGTGGTTTAGCATCAGCATCGATTGGGAGTGGTCTAGACTTGGTGTGCATTACAATAAATGCTCTTTTGTTTCGAATGAGTTTGGGTTTGTCAGAAATTTGGTTCCTGATTATTTGTAATTTAGCTGGGTTGTATAGAGTAAGTTTTCCAATGGTACATGGCCCTCCCACAGGGTTTTTTGGGATGCCTTGCCACGTTCTGTCACCACAGATAAGAAAGTAGGTGGAAGGCAGTTTAGTGGGTTTAGAGAAACGTTCAGTAGGAAGAGGGTAAGGTTGGGAGTTATTGCACCATGCGGTGGTGTTAGTATAGATGGAAGAGTTGGGAGATACGTTAGGTTTCAGGGTAAGGTGCTTAGTAGTGGGTTTGAATCTAAAGCAAGTGGTAGCGACAGATGAACCTAAAAGGTCTAATTCTTGGGGATTAGTATCTAGGGTACCTAGACGTAGGAGGGTTTGGGAAATAGTGTTCGGAGACAAAAGGAGATTATTTTCAAGGGAAGTGTTTTGGATAAACCTGTTCCAGTCAGGTATACCCACGAGACAGCTTTTAAAGGGGTGACTCACGCTGTCGAGGGAAAGGCACATTGTGTCTGTGTTGGTGGCTTTGGCTAGGGTGATCCAGACGTTTTCTGTCGATTGCTGCATCCAGTCTGGAACTGAGAAGGCTGAGGTAGTCCACGGAGAAATAAAGAGGAGAAGAATCAGGAGGGTCTGGAGTCCTCTAGGAAGGGCTTTATCCTTCTTGAGGGGACCCATCATGGACCTGTATCAGTGAGTATGCATGCATGACCTCTTCCCCAGGTTATGATGGGGAAAGGCCCTAACCATTTGTCAGATACTAAGTCTTTGAAAAGTACTTTGGCTTTTTCAATAGGAATGGAGTTTGTTTTGGTAAAGTGTTTAAAAACTGGTGCCTGCCTGTCCTCAATCCTGTTGAGGAAGTTGAGGACGTACATGGCTTTTTGCAGACACTCGTTTGAGGTGAGGCCACTGCTCTTTCGTTTCTGCCTCTTCAACATGGATTTAAGTGTCTGATGAGCTCTCTCAACAATTGCCTGTCCTGTGGGGGAGTGAGGAATACCAGTGCGGTGTTCCACACCCCACAAGGCTAAAAATTCCTGAGTGTTCTTTGCTACATAGGCAGGTCCATTGTTGGTTTGGATTTGCTTAGGTATGCCCATGTGAGCAAAGGCTGTGGTGAAGTGTTTCTGTACATCACGGCTCTTCTCACCAGAGTGTGTGGTGGCCACAATGTAATTTGAACAGGTGTCAATAGACACATGAACGAATTTTAATTTCCCAAAAGAGTCAATGTGTGTGACATCTGTCTGCCAGATTTGTAGTGGGAGTAAGCCTCGAGGGTTTACTCCTTCTGCAGGCAGTGGAGTGATGAGCTGGCAGTCAGGGCAGGCTGAAATGATGTCAAGAGATTGTTTTTGAGTGAGGTCAAATTCTTTTTGTAGCGCTCGGGCACTCTGATGGAAGAAGTCATGGGAGAGTTTGGCTTGTTCTAGCCCCTGTGGGACGAGAGCTGACCCTGCTAACAGGTCGACTTGTCGATTCCCCTCTACTATTGGACCAGGAAGTGTGGTATGGGAGAGAACATGAGTGATAAAAAATGGTGAAGAGTGGTGATTTACAGCAGAAAGCAATTTTTGGAATAGCCGAAATAACTGCTCATTTTTAATTTCTTTGAGGTATGAATTCTCACACCACTGAACAATACCTACTATGTAATGGGAGTCTGAAATTATATTAAGGTTGTCTGGGAACAAGGACAAGGCACGAACAACTGCTGACAGTTCAACTAACTGAGGAGAGCCTTGGACCTTGTGAATGTCTTGTTGCCAATGATCCCCCTCTCTCCAAACAATGACAGCATTTCCTGTAGTACCTGAGCCGTCAGTAAAGACTGTTAAGGCGTTTGGAAGGGGATTAGGAGACCAACTGGAAGTGTATTGAAGGGGAATTTTGTCTATGTTTTGGATAAATTTGCAAGGGGGGTAATGGATTTTAATTTCACCCGCAAAGTCAGGTAAAGCAATTTGGAAGTCCAGGCTCATGATCAGCAGTTGTTCTAGATGTTGGGAAGTGAGTGGAAGGTAGATGTATGCGGGATCTACACCTTCGAGTTCCCAGCACCTGTTCCTGCCCTTGTAACACAATTTGGCCAATAGTTCCGGAAGGGAAACTATGGTTTTTGTGAATTGGTGGGGGAGGAAGATCCACTCCCATAGACACAGCTTACTGTTCCTGTCGTAGAGTTGGCCCAGTAGTGCGAAAGGCTGAGGGGATCCTCTCAGCACCACAAGAACAGCTTCTTCTTTCTCCAGGCGTCGGTGTACATGAAAGAGACTTATTTTGTTGGCAATTAGTTTTAAGGCATCCCTAGCAGCAGGGGTTAGTGTCCGTGGGGATGTCAAGTCTGGGTCTCCCTTTAGAAGTTCAAATAATGGATGTAGGTCATCTGTGGAAAGACCTACCACAGGGCGTAACCAATTTAAGGTACCCAGAGTTTTTTGAAGGTTATTCAGGGTGGTGATCTGCAAGGGAATGGAGATTTTCTGTGGGACAATTGCTGAATTGGTGATTTGCCAACCCAGGTACTTCCAAGGAGAGGAAGTCTGGATTTTGGTTGGAGAGATAGTGAAGTTATTGCATTGCAATGCATCCAGCACTGAGTTTGTCAGTCTTTGGACTTTGGCATCGGTGCTTGCAGTGAGTAGGATGTCATCCATGTAGTGGTAGCAGATATCATCTGGAAAGGCAGACCTGATGGGAGAAAGGATGTTGGAGATGAAATGCTGGCAGATAGTGGGGCTTTTTTTCATCCCTTGAGGGAGAACAGCCCATTGATAGCGTCAGAGAGGCTCTGCCACGTTCAGTGTTGGAAGGGAAAAGGCAAATTTCTCCTGGTCTGCAGGATGCAAAGGAATAGAGAAAAAACAATCTTGGATGTCAATAATAACAATAGGCCAGTCTTTTGGGATCATGGCTGCTGAAGGCATCCCTGGTTGTAAGGTTCCCATTGGCTTGATGACAGCATTAATGGCTTGAAGGTCATGGAGTAGCCTCCATTTACCTGAGGATTTTTTGATACAAAAGATGGGAGAATTCCAGGGGCTAGTAGATGGAATGATATGGTCCAGTTTTAATTGTTCGTGGACTAGGTCTTGTAAGATGGAGAGTCTTTCTCCTCTAACTGGCCACTGGTCTACCCAGATTGGGGAGGAGGGAACCCATTCCAGGTGAAGTGGCTGGCTGTGTCCAGCGGCCGTTAGGACAAATTTGAGGTGAGGACAACACCCCATTGGTCCAAAATGTCTCTTCCCCATAGGGTAAAGGGGAGGTTTAAAATGTATGACCTGGTGGTAGCCACTTGGTTTTCAGGGTTGGTTACCTGCATGATGTCTTGACTCTGTATGGGAGTCTTTGGACCGCCTATACCTGTGATTTCTGTGTCACCTTTTGTTGTGGTCCAGTGTGTAGGCCAGTCATTTGATCTTATAATTGTCATATCTGCGCCCATATCCAGCATTCCACTAACCGTGATCTCCTGGTTTGCTGTTGGAGAGTAAAGGCGACGTTTGCATGGGCCGGTTGTGGGAAATCTGTTTGGCCCAGTTTACCATGAGGTGGTCTCCTCGGGCGCAGTCTTCCAGGAGTTGCAGAGGCTGCAGTCGAGCTAGTGGAACATTGGTGTATAGTCAAGCTGGAAAAGAAGAAGCTTGGACATTTATGGTTAGAGTATGTGGATTTAGGTTAGACAGTATTTCTAGGATAACAATTATCCCTTTGTCACGGCATTCTAAGTGTGTAGTCAGTAGGAATTTGTCATTTTTGTTTAGGATTTGGTTTGGACTAACAGAGACTGCTATGATGTCAGGAGTCTCTAGGATTATGTTGTCTGTGGGAAACAAAAGGATTTCTAGCAAGTCATTAGTGGATGGAGGTTCAGGACTCTTGGGGTCTTCACGTGGCCCTTCACGCTCTATCCTCCGTTTCCCTGGACGATATGGTTATAGGTTCTGCCAGTGGTTCCTCCTCCTTTGGATCGGATGGGATCCCCATCTTTGGTGAAAGTGGAGCGATAAAAGCATGCCCAGTGGTACCCCTTCTTGCATTTGGGACACAGAGTCTTAGGAAACTTGGGGGTAGGATCTGGGTTAGGGCAATCTTTTGCAAAGTGTCCTGGTTGCTGGCATTTGTAGCACACAGTATTAGCTTTTTCTGCTTCCATGATTGCTTCTTTGATGGCTTGTACCCTTACTGGTTCTGCTTCAATTAATGCATCTACCATTATTTTGCTTTTAAACTTGCTTGAGCCAATTTCCTTACAGGCTTGTATCATGGACATGGGTGTGGGGTTAACCAGTGAGCGGAGGACAGGTTGACAGTCTGGATTTGCTTGCTCTATAGCTAACTGGATAAACAGAGCATCTTGAGTCTCTAAAGATTTCACTTGCCTAGCTATTGCTTCTCTCAGCCTGGTGGCAAAGTCATAAAAGGGTTCTTTGAGGCCTTGCTGTATGTGTGCAAATGAGGGAGAAGTGGTCGTGGCCTCAGCCACAGCCTTGATGGCTTCTAGAGCTAGGCTTTTTATCTAATCTGCCAAAGGGTACTCGTGCCTGCATTCTGTTAGAGGAGTATGGACCTTCCCCATACAGTTCATTAATTAAGTCTTGCATAGGTATATGCAGTGCATGGTGTGAGTTTTCAGCATATTGTCTGATAAGTTTTTTCCACTCTTGTTCAAAGAGGGAATATTGCATTAGGTTTAAAAGCCCTTTTGTAATTACTCTGATGTCAGTTGGTGTCAGGGTGTATGCTGCAAATAAAGAATCCAGCATGCCAGAGACAAAAGGAGAATTCAATCCATAATCTGTAACTGCCCTTTTCGTGTCCCGTAGGATGGGGTACGGAACCGGTTCCCATAGGGGTTCTTTCACTAATTCCAGGTCCCCTGCATCTTCTGCCTGCTTCTGAGGACCCTGCCATTTGTTCTCAGAGGCAGGACAGTCACTGTTTGCGTCGCTGCAGGCTGGGGTGTCAGCGCAGTCAGAGGTATGCAGGCTTCGGCCCCTCCCCCCTGGGAACCTGACTCTGCGTGGCCGCAGAGAAGGAGGGGGGGTGGAGTCAGGGCTGACATCATCCCGGGTGGGGGGCGTGGTTAGCTGTTTCTCACGCCTTAGGGTGGAGAGGGAGCTCTCGGCTCCATCTTGTGAGCTCGGTGGGCGGGGTTTGTTAGTTTTTGCGGGCTTTTTGAACGGAAGAGAAGGGCTTCCCCTGCCATGTTCGGCGTGTTTCTGTTTTTTCAAATGGGGAAGTATCAAGCGCCAGGACATGAGCGAGAGACCTGCAGCTTTATCGCCCTGTTCGAAGGCGTGTGCCAGCGTCTCTCCCAGCTGATACCAGCGGCAGTATGTTAGTAATTCTGTGGAGATTAGTTTGTTTTTGGAGAGCCATTTCACTAAAGCTTTGAGGGATTTTTTATCTAACGGAAGTCCCTCGAATGTCATTAGAGCTTTAATGCGTTCGTAAAACTGCTTCTCCGAATTAGAAAGCTTATTTCCCATAGTGTAGGGTAAAAAAGGGGTTCAGAGATCACTCACTCGAATCCTACAGCGGGGGTCCAGGCGGGGACGGCTGGATCGGGGCTGTGCTGCGTGTTCCAACGGCATGTTCGGCGGCGTGGGGGCGGCGGCAGGCAGTGGCAGGCACACCAGTCCCGCGGCGGCATGGCGGTCTTGGCGGTCCGGCGGCAGCGGCGGCTGCGGTCCTGCCGCGGCGCGTCGGTCCTGTCGGTCCCGCTGTGGCAGCGACTCACGTCCGGCAGTGGTGCCGGGGCCGCTGCGTGCGGTGGCGGCCGCTTGGATCCCGGCGAGGGGGGGTGGGCAGCGCCGGCTCCCGGTGGGGCTCCGCGGGCTGCCGTGCAGCGTTTCGGAGCGGCGGGAGCGGCAGGCGGCCGCGCGGCTTCTGGGGCTGGGGCGGCTGGGGTCGGGGGGCTCCCGCAGGGCGGCTGCGTGGGCGGCAGGGACGGCAGGTGCGCCTGGCGCTGCACTGGCCGTGCGGCTTTTCGGACCGTCCCAACACGGGGGGGTTTTGCCGTGGCAGGCGCCTGGACCGTGGGGGTAACGCTTACCCTGCGCAGCGGGTCTCTCTTCGGCGCTGCGGCTGTGCCGGGCGGGGGCGGGGGCTGCCGGTCGGATGACACCAGTGCAAGGTCCCGGTGCTGGCACGGTGCCCCCGGGTCGGTGGCGGCCGGCGGCTGGGGCTGGTCTGTTCACCGCAACGATGTCGGGACTGCACGAGGTCAGTACGGGTGCAGAGTTCGTTTCTCCGGCGCGGCAGGTGTTTCAGCGCCGGGGTGTCACGCAGCTGGTCTTGCAGCAGCAGCAGCTGAGGACTGACTGGACAGGGTCCAGGAGTTACTTAAGTGAGTGAGGTCCTTGGGACAGGTTAGAGTCCGGAAATCTAACCTATCAGAGGTTCCTGTGATCAGGGACCTTTCTAAATATAAGAAAGATGGGTTCTGGTCAAGTTGAGAGCGCCATTTATCGCGTGTGGGTTGGGGGACCCCCGCGACGGACCCTGTGGCACATTTTGTATGGGAGAAAGGACACACACGAGATGTGACCTACAAAATGGCATTTATTTGAACAAGAAGTTAGCTTATATGCAGGGGGATACAGAAATTTTGGGAATATAGGAGGGTCTCTGCTTGGAACATCAAATCCCAAGGTTTAGTGATAAGGGGACTTGAAAGGATAGACCCAGGGGATATGTTTGGCCATATATGGTGAGGGGAAAGCAAGGGAAGAAGTGGTGAGGGGCACAAACAGGGGGGTCTTCAGGGGTCTGTGAGACTGCTTCTTATTGTTGTGTTGCCCGCCACAGTAAAGGAACACAAACCAACAGAGTGTTAGTTTATGCCGGTGCTTTATTTGGGCCCGGGGACCTGGGGACTAACGTCCCAAAGTCAGAATCCCGAAAGACCCTCATTTTGAGTACAGCTTTTATATGCTCAAACAAACAAAGTCATTTGCTAAGTTACCACATCAAAGTACATACTGAAACTTAATATTTCATCCAAATCACAATTAGCTATTAGCTAGCCCACCATAAATCATCCCCAGTTTCCTAACTCTAAAACCCATTTAACTAACTCCCACAATCCAGGTGCAAGTTATCAGTAGATTAGAAAACTATGTTCTCTATGCTTCAGTTATTCTTTTGATTATTGTTTCTTCTTAGTCTTGCATGGCTAGCACATTCCAATCTTTATCAGTCCAGGATGTTACCGGTGGGGCCTCACAGGCCTAGTCTATACAGAAACCTTTAGCTAAACTACTGCTAATTCAGTAACCATTGCAACAAGTCCCCCCTTTTGAGCATTCTTCAATCTTCAATTGCAAGGATGCTCAAATTATCTAAATCGAAGTTTCGCGTTGATCAGAAGAGTCGAGCTGGTCAGAAGACTCGCCATTGGGGAGGATGACCTCTTTTCGGGTTACTGCCATGATGATTCGAGGAGTGTGCTGCCCTTCTTTTACAATCAGTCCTAGAAGACACTTATATACAATCAAAGCAATAAGAATTATAATTCCAAACATTATAACATACTGAATAATTGAGGATAGCCATCCAGAGACATTTAAACCAAGGGAGCTGAATATTTCACCAATCCAATTATGCTCTGCATCCTTTTGTAAATTTTGCACGTTTCCTTCAATTTGTTCTAACTGAGAAATATCATTTTCAACCTCATGCGTGACATTTGGAATGTGGATGCAGCAGTGTTCATCCCGTGCATGCAGGTAACCACAAACTCCATGTTCCTTTAATAGAATTAAATCTAATGCCATTCGGTTTTGTATAGTCATGCGAGTAGTTGCCTGTAATTGGATATTCATGTCTTTAAATCCCTTTTTGGTAGCCGCTGCCAATCTTTCTGTTTGACTCATCAATTTGAACAGCATCTCTCTATTACGATAAGATGCAATTGGTGCAAACAAGGGCTCTAATGCCCATCCGAATTTAACTCCAGATGATGGGTCATGCCACTCATCTGGGTTTTGCTCTAAGGCCCTTTTTCGCCTGGGTTGAATATGTGTAGTGGTCAATTCCTCTGTTTTCCAATAAGGGCATAGCGTAGGAACTCCTAAGGTGATTTGTGTCGCAGGGCCATCTACAGGCATATGAGTGGTCCATTGTCCATGTCCCATTACCCAAACTAGATTTCCTGGGCTGCTCACAGTGGTGGTAAGACAATCAACACTACGTGAGCTATTATAACCTATTATGGAGTGATTGTATCCCTGGCACTCACAACCCAATCTTAACAGAATTCATACTGGGATTAAACCTACGTCACCATTGGGAGTGTCACATGTGTAAATTCGAGTGCAATTCCATAAATCCGTAGGTGAGAGTATTTGTCGCCATTGTTTATGTTTTGAATGTAGAAAAGAGTAATTTTGGTTTTTGGAACCTACCCAATGATTGCACCATTGTACTTTCCCTAAATAACTGTAGGTTTCTAATAGACTAGGTCCCCAAATTGTTTGCCACTTTTCTAGAGTAGCAGGAGTAGTGTTATTTTGACACTTTTGTTCCAATTTTCCCTCATCCATTTGGACTTGCACCTTTACATAGGTGTCTACACTACTAATAGAGGGGGAAACTATACACTGTCCTGACAGGCCATACATACTTCCGTCTATCCACTTGAGGAATCCTGGCAACCGTTCACATTGCTCTCGGGTTTTAACACTTCCATAAAGACATCCATCTATCATTTCTGGGTGAGGTTTAGTTAAAAACTTACAACTCCACGTGGTATTAACAAATAGTCTCGGGAGTTCTGGAACTGGTATTATTCCCCATGGAATCGGGTCTCCAGCTGCGTGTGGCAGTGGAAGGCATGCAGTAATCCTAGAGACATTTTGAACCATTCCAAAATCTCTAATTAGTCCAACTATTAAATTTTCTTGCTTGGTTCCTGTATAGGAAATGTGTGGTATTCGTGGAACCTGTGATGTATAGGTCTGTCGAGTCATTCGCACAGTTTTTACATAAACAGAGGTCACTCCTGTTCCCCACCAGTCATCTTTACTTATCCAACAAATGTATTGTCCCTCATCCTGCCCTCTTTTTGTCTGTTGAATTGTGGCCCCTGCTCAATGTGATATTTAGAATCATTCTGTAAATTATAACCTTTGAACCACCAACCATAGTCCGAGAAAAGCTGTCTCTGAATTTTGCAACTCAGGGTAATATTCCCTCCTTCTGCTATGGTATAACTTTCTTGTTCTGGTTGGATTTCCTGTCCTTGATATGGCACACTTCTAACTGTCCTTATTCCATAATTTCCTTCCTCTTCACAAGAGACAACACATACAAAGGTACTTTCTGTCTCTTCTACCTCCGGACTTGAAATATTTAACCAACCTCTTCCTTTATCCTCGTCAGACCACCAACTAACTCCCTTAGTTTGCCTTTCCCACATTCCAGTTGTCATGTTTATTTTCCACCATTTAAGGTCAAGGGTCTCATAGCACAGATTGTCTAATTTAAAAGCGCAATTAATCCATAAAGGAGGGCCATGCCATATGTCAACTTGCAGATGAAGGGGTATTTGTATACCTGAGTCCCTGTTATGTGTGGAATTAAATGTGTGTACTCGTAATCAAAACTCATTCGAACCCACACTATGCAAGAATACACACCATCGACCTCAGGAGTCACAGTGGGTACCTGCAAGACGGTATAGCCCTTTTGCTGCGTCTTGTTCCATACCGTAGTCACACCTTCGGTTATATCATGGTCCTGATCCATCCATCGCCACCAGACATGCACATCATCCCATTCAGCTTCCCAGTTATCAGAAAACAAACAGGTCAGATTTACACTTGTTCCTTCAGGCACTAGAACGAAAGGGTTAGACACGGTAATTGTAACACCTGCATCAGTGGTACCTATTAACAGTAACAGAATTACTATTCGCACTATGAGCTTTATTGGACCGCCCGGAACACCGTTCCGGTCGGCGTGATGGATTCTGCAACCCACTGCGCGGGGACCTTCTTGACCCTCGTGTAGTGAATCCAGTTGTCGATGCCTTCGACCTTGACTGCTGTATAGGTTGTCATCAACACCTGGCGGGGACCGTCCCATGTTTCCTTCAGTGGTTCTACCGACCAATTCTTCACGTAGACCTGATCTCCTGGAGAGATGTCATGCACTGGGTTCTCCAGAGGAAAAGGCCAATTCCACTGTAAGGCTCCCCGAAGCGCTACAAGAGTCTTATTTAGAGACAAGATATAGTTAAACACAGCTTGGTCTCCCACTACATGAGGGTCACCCTGATATGTTGCAGCATGGTATGGTTTTCCGTACAAAATCTCATATGGGCTTACCCCAATTCTTTCCCTAGGTTTAATCCTAATTCTCAACAGAGCAAGAGGCAAAGCTTGGGGCCACTGAATTTTCGCTTCTTGACAAATTTTCTTTAATTGGTTTTTCAGGGTCTGATTCATCCTTTCCACCTGCCCACTAGATTGTGGTCTCCACGGGGTGTGGAGATTCCATACTATTCCTAACACTGTGGCTAAGTCCTGTACAACCCCTGCAATAAAGTGTGGCCCTCTGTCTGAAGACAATCCTAATGGTACTCCAAACCTCGGAATAATTTCTTTCAAAAGAGTCTTTACTACTTCCTTAGCCTGGTTAGTTCTACATGGAAAAGCTTCTGACCACCCTGAAAAGGTACACACATACACCAGTAAATATTTGTATGTCTGAGCCTTTGGCAATTCTGAAAAGTCTACCTGCCAGTAATCTCCTGGAAGTTGTCCAATTTGAAGTTTTCCCATTTGTACTTGTTTCCTCACTATTGGATTGTTTTTAATACATGCTGGGCATGTCGCATTCACCCTCTTAGCCAGTGTTAACATCTGATTTGAGAAAATTTTATTTCTCAGAAATTTAACCATTGCTTCTGCACCCCAATGGCACTTACCATGTTCGATTTCAAGCACCGTTTTCATTATTCTGACTGGCAGTATTACCTGTCCAGTAGAGGTAATATACCACCCTTTTACATTTTTCTTTGCTTCCATCATGCGGGCCAACTTTTCATCTTCTGGTGTGTAATGGGGTTTTTCTTCCATGTGTACTGCTACTGGATTATCACGAGTTGGTAACAAAGCCATTTGAGTCCATATCTGTGTAGCTGCTCATCGTGCCGTTTGGTCTGCCAATCTGTTTCCTTGAGATTCTGGTTCCGAATTGATTTGGTGCCCCTTCACATGCATTATGGCTACAGCTGACGGTTTGTGTATTGCCTCTAGTAGCTGAAGAATTTCCTCCCGATGTTTAATTGCTGTCCCTTGTGAAGTAAGCAACCCTCTTTCCTTCCACAATGCCCCGTGTACGTGGACTACTCCAAAAGCATACTTTGAGTCAGTCCAGATATTAACTCTCTTTTCTTGGCTCAGGATTAGGGCTCTCACTAATGCCCATATTTCAGCTTTTTGTGCTGATGTTCCCAGGGGTAATGCTTTTGCCTCCACAATCTCCTGTAGGGTTACCACCGCGTACCCTGCATACCTGGTGCCGTTTTCCACGAAGCTTGATCCATCTGTAAACAGTTCCCAGTCCGGGTTCTCCAGTGGTTCATCCTTCAAGTCCTTTCGACTGGCATAGACATGCTCGATTGTCTCCATGCAGTCATGTTCCAGGACTCCCTCTTCCTGGGCGGACCTGAGAAACTCAGCTGGATTGAGATGGTTAGTAACTTTTAATTCAATGTCATCCTGTTCCCTGAGCAGGGCCTGGTATTGTAACATTCTTCTGGAGGACAGCCAATGCCCCCCTTTCTGTTCCAGGACTGCTATGACCATATGTGGCACATAAACTGTAATATGCCTTCCCAGTATCAGTTTACGTGCTTCCTGGATCAATATCACCGTCGCCGCCACCGCTCTGAGGCACCCAGGCCAACCCCCACTTACAGTGTCCAGTTGCTTTGAAAAGTAACCAACGGGTCTCTTCCAGGATCCCAATCGTTGCGTGAGTACTCCCAGAGCCAACCATTGTCTTTCGCAGACATACAACTGGAAATCTTTTGTTATGTCAGGCAGTCCCAAAGCAGGTGCTTCCCGCAGAGCTTTCTTTAAGTCCTGGAATGCCTTTTCCTGTGCCGGTCTCCAAACTAGCTGCGGCTCCTTCACTGCTTCATACAGTGGTCTAGCGAGGAGTCCGAAATCAGGAATCCATAGTCGGCACCAGCCGACCATTCCTAGAAAATATCTCGATTCCTGATTATTCCGTGGGACCGGGATAGCACAGATGGCTTTTACCCTGTTTGCGCCTAATCGGCGAACTCCTTGGGAAATTTCGCAACCCAAGTAGATAACTTTTTGTTTAACTAGTTGGACCTTTTCCTTTGAAACCCGGTAACCTGCTTGGCCCAGCATGTTTAACAGTTCAATGGTTAGCTTGCAACACAGGTCTCGTCCTTCCGTACCCAGAAGGATGTCATCTACATATTGCAATACTATGTAGGAAAAAGGAGAGTCTTTTACCTGTGATGTCTTCCACTCTTCAAGTTCTTTTGCTAGCTGATTACCAAATATTGTAGGCGAAGATTTAAATCCCTGTGGTAGACGCGTCCAAGTAAGCTGTCTTTTCCTCCAGGTGTCGGGGTCTTCCCACTCAAAGGCGAAAAGATGCCAGCTTTCCGGTGCCAATTGTATGCAGAAGAATGCATCTTTCAAATCTATTACTGAAAACCACTGAAATTTCTCAGAAACAGATGTTAACAAGGTATATGGATTTGCAACCACCGGGTGAATGTCCTTAGTTAAAAGATTGACTGCTCTTAAATCTTGTACTAACCTGTATTTCCTGTTTGGTTTCCTGACTGGAAAAATTGGTGTATTAAATTCTGATTCACACTCTTTTAATATTCCAAGACCTACAAATTGTTTAATTAAAGGCGCTACCCCCCTTCTCGCTTCTAAACTAATTGGGTATTGTTTAATTCGCACTGGCTGTGCTCCCTCTTTAAGTTCTATCACTCCTGGAGCTGCTGCTTTAGATAATCCCGGGACCCCGGTCTCCCACACCCAAGGGACAACTGCATGTTCTATTTCCTGAGGAATTGCTTCTGTTTCTATTTCATTTACAGTAAATATTTGTGCCACATTTTCTTCCGGGATTTCTAGTTTGACCCTTCCTTTTTCAAACACAATAGTAGCTTGTAAGAAGGACAATAAATCTCTCCCTAGCAAACACTCTGGGCTATTAGGCATATAAAGAAATTGGTGATCCAATTGTTTCCCTCTAAATTTGATATCCAGTGGCCTCAAGAATGCTCATTCCTCTGTTTACCCCGATACACCCACAACACGGACAGTTGAATTACTTAAAGGACCCATTAACCGATTCATTGCTGAAAAACTAGCTCCCGTATCTACGCGAAATTCCATAGGTTCTCCTTCTATTTCCAGGACAACCTTTAGGTCCCGGTCTAGTCAGCTGTGATTTTGATAGTTTTGCAACATAAATGCTTGAGCGACACCTTGTGGCGTCCCATTACCCGCACCCTGCATGTTCCCGACAAACGGATTCATTCCTACCCCCGCATTCATGGGGCACTCATTTTTCCAATGTCCCTGACCCTTGCATAATGCACACTGATTTAACCCTATCTTTCCACGTCCACCCTGGAATCCAAATCCACTCTGGTTATTAAAACCTTTCCCAACTCCTCTGCCTCTGTTTCCACGTCCTCTCCCCCTATTTCCTCTGTTATAGTTTCCTCCAGCCGCCTGCAAAATTGCTAACATACTCGCTTGCTGCTTCTTTGTTTGCTCCTTTTCACGATTATTGTACACCTTCCAAGCCACTTCCAACAATTTTTCTAAATTCCGCGTCTCCTCGCCTTCTAATTTCTGCAACTTCTTTCTAATATCTTCCTGGGACTGTCCCATGAAAATCAAAGCCAACTGTAACTTCCCTGACTCTGCCTCTACATCCAAGTCCGTATATTTTCGAACTGTCTCCTTCAGTCTTTCTAGGAAAGCAGAGGGAGACTCTCCCTTATCCTGCCGCACAGAATATAGCTTAGACCAGTTTAAAGTCTTTGGGATTCCGCTCCGTATTCCTTCTACCAACAAATCTTGATAAACTTTTAACCTATGATAGTCGCCTGCTGCATTTGGATTCCATTCGGGGTCCTCCCGAGGTACTAAATCATTCACTGTCCCCTGGCCAGGCTGCGCGCGAATCTTTTCTCTAGCTCTCTCAACCATTACTCGCAATACCATCTCTTTTTCAGTAGAATCTAGGATTGTATTCAATAAAACTTGCAAATCATTCCAGTCTGGATTCTGAGTTTTTATAACCATTTTAACAACACGTGCCACACGCTCAGGATTTTCTCTATATGCCCCTGCTGATTGCTTCCAAATTATTAAATCATTTGGCGAAAAAGGTACTTTTACCATGACCCGCGCTCCTCCTGCCCCAACTGCCTCTCACAGAGGGACCATCAATTTCGAGGGCGAGGGCGACACAGCCCTCCCCTCGCTTCCATGTCTCCGCTCCCGACTCCTTCCCTGTTCTTTCCTTCCCCTACGAGTCCGTCCCACTAGCGGAGTCCTATCAATGTGCTCCTTTTCCTCCTCATCTGAGGATGATGGGGGCATAGGTGGGGACGAATCTCGCCTACGTGAGGGGGCTGCTCTCAATGGGGGCGCGGTAGGGGTGGGGGCTGCTCTCAGTGGGGGCGCGGTAGGGGTAAGGCTCGGAGAGACTAACAAAGCAACATCTTCCTCCGGTTCAGCAAACCGTGCCTTTCGCTCTTTACACCCCGCACATTCGTCATTCGATGCTTTTAACACCAACACACCACAATCATTCTGCCACTCAGGTTTACGTCTCAGATAATAAAATAAATCTAAATATGGTATTTCGTCCCATTTCTCATTGTCTTTTAAATATTGCAGTAAAGGAGACATTATCTCTAGTGTCATAGTGCCGTTTCTTGGCCACTGCATCCCTTCAGTATCATACTGGGGCCACACAATATTGCAATAGTCAATTAGCTGCTTTTTACTTAGTTCTTGCCCAAAGTTCCCCTCCTTCCAGTGCTTTAGTATGCGACCGAGTGGAGAATCATCAGGAATATTAGTTTCAGTACAAGACAATGCTCTAAAGGTTTTAAAAGGCATCATACCCACAATAACACAACACACTCACACAAACGACAGATATCACAAGTAATAAAAATGCCACAAACGGTTAAATACCACGAGCAGTTACGTAACTTGTTTCCACAACCAATTTGCCGAATTTCACTGTACGGCAAATGCTGGCTCAGCACAGCTTTCGCCGCGTCTTACGACCAGCGCCTAGGCTTCCCCGAAATACCTCTCTCAGCCCAACCCAGTGAGTATACACAAACCCGTCTTATAGGCAGGCTATAATTACTAAGAAATAAAGCACCTTCGGGCTTACCTGAAATGGTTGTCCGACGGGCGTGGGGTCGGGCACGGAATGATGTCTCCCCAGGAAATCACCTGGCTGCTGGCATGGAGCGGATCGCTCGTACGCGGCCCCGGCGACCCCCGGAGTCCCATCTGGGTCGCCAAGAAGACTGTTGCCCGCCACAGTAAAGGAACACAAACCAACAGAGTGTTAGTTTATGCCGGTGCTTTATTTGGGCCCAGGGACCTGTGGACTAACGTCCCAAAGTCAGAATCCCGAAAGACCCTCATTTTGAGTACAGCTTTTATATGCTCAAACAAACAAAGTCATTTGCTTAGTAACCACATCAAAGTACATACTGAAACTTAATATTTCATCCAAATCACAATTAGCTATTAGCTAGCCCACCATAAATCATCCCCAGTTGCCTAACTCTAAAACCCATTTAACTAACTCCCACAATCCAGGTGCAAGTTATCAGTAGATTAGAAAACTATGTTCTCTATGCTTCAGTTATTCTTTTGATTATTGTTTCTTCTTAGTCTTGCATGGCTAGCACATTCCAATCTTTATCAGTCCA